>NW_016107331.1:1209690-1224745 GCF_001604975.1 Cebus imitator | reverse complement strand
AATTCTCCTGCCTCAGCCTCCTGAGTAGCTGGGATTACAGGCACGTGCCACCATGCCCAGCTGATTTTTTGTATTTTTAGTAGAGACGGGGTTTCACCATGTTGACCAGGATGGTCTCGATTTCTTGACCTCGTGATCCACCCGCCTCGGCCTCCCAAAGTGCTGGGATTACAGGCGTGAGCCACCGCGCCCGGCTTAAAAGCAAGTTTTTAACCAAGTATTAATACAAGTACTTTTTCTCAGAAACCTTGATAGTTAACCAGGGCTAAATAGCTGGCTTGCCCCAGGTTGCTTTCTCTGATAGGACCTGATGAATAATCCTATACAGAAATTGCCCAAGGTCAGCCAGACGCAAACAATGGAGATATGCCTCAAATTAATTCTCTGAAACACCTACCTTAAGGAAATCTATACCCACTGATACTGTATTTTGAAGGAGGCCTGCTGCATAGTAGAGTACATTAGCATCATCTGGGGAGCTTAAAATACTGGTGCCTGAATTCCTATCCCCTCTCGATCCTATAGAGTCCAATTTTGCTTTGGGGTATAGACCAGGCATCAGAATTTTTAAGTTTCTGTGATTATTCTAATGTGCAACAAAGGTTTAAGAATTATTGCAGTAGAGGTTCAATACATATTATTTAGTAAATAAATGAACTCTATACATACTCTTAGATTACGTTCAGAAACTAACTTAAACAGCTTAATATGAATCAATTTTGAAAGTATAAAGCATTTTGGTACTCTATGATCTGAGCTGCTCATGCTACACCAAAATGCTTAAACTTAAAGAAAAAAAATAGGGTCAAAGATGGAGAAAAGACTAAAAATGTTTTCAGATTAGGAAAACATACAGCAGCAGGTATTAAGTCTGAAAAGAACAGACCTAAGAACTTGAGAATGGCCTTCATGTATCTCAAGGGCAAAACTAGGGTCACAGATGACAGCCAAAGAAAGTTAGACGTTGGCATAATACAAGACTTTCCTAAAAGGTGGTGTTATCTGGGGATAAACTGAATTATCTTAAAATTGTGAATAACTGGTCACTATGGGAATTCAGACATTGCCTTTTTAACTGCTAGGCTAGGTTCCTGCAGAGAAAACCCCCAGGACAAGGTGCTATATTAAGCATGTATGTTCTTTTTTGGCCATCCAGTATCCCTTTGCTCTTTTCCTAGTATTTTTCTCTGAAGGCCCACTCTTCCCCCACTCACAAAGTTCTGATGGAGCTGACTTTCCATCTAGTTCTAGGGGAGGAATGTTGATCCACTCTCAACCAACTGGACCACTGTGGTCTCCCTACACAGTGCCTGGTTCAAGAATGGGCAAATGACCCAACTTGAGCCAATCAGAGCCAATTAGACTAAATTCTAGGGATTTTTCCTTAAGCTTTGAAAACGCGTTTACTAGATTTAAAGTTGGGGAAATGTTTAGACTTAAAAGGAGGAATTTTAAAAATAAATAAAGTGAAAATGCAATGCAGAAAATATGAACTTAGGAATAATGAAAAGAAAATAAGTTTCAAATAATCTTATTAATAGCCTTAGAGAGATTAAAGATATTACATCTATGAAACAAGAGGATGATACCATAGAAAAAAATTTAGATACCAAGAAAGAGTTGTTAGAAATTTAAAAATATGATGATGTTAGCAATAAAAAATTAGGAAGTTGAAAGATAAATTTGAGGAAATCTTACCAAAAGTAGAACAAAAAACAAAGAGATCAATAAAAGGAGAGAGATCATATCATATATACATATATAATACACATATGTGTATCTATATTATATTCACATATACGTATATTTATGATATAAATAAGTATATTGTTAATCTAGGAGGATTAACATGCTAAAAGTAGGAGGCCCAGAGAGAAAGAATAGAGAAAATGAAAGCAAATAAATTGTCAAACAAGTAACACAAGGAAAATGCCTAGAATTGAAAAACAGAATATTTACAGTATAAGGTTTTACCACTGAATGCACAGCAAAAATAAAAGGCACATTGTCATTGTCTGCGAAGATAAATTCTTATTATCATGGTACTTAGAAGAAAGTAAAAACCAAAATACAGAAGTAAAGAAGCGTCTGGCCCCAACTCCGAAATGCAGATACAATGTTCTGCCTTCCTAATACATATAACTTTTCAATAATTAGAAGTGAAAAATCCATAAAATACATTAAGAGAGCTTGATATTTTAAGGAATTTTCTAGTGGCTTCTTTCATAAATACGGCAACCAGAATCCCTGGTTTAAATGGGCCTAGAAGAGAAAGGGAATTGGGAAAACAGCCTCCCTTATACTTCTGCAGAGTGGATGGTGAAGTCCACCTGTCTGAGTTTATTTAGTGCTGCTATAACAGAGTACTTGAGACTATGTAATTTATAAGAAACAGAAATTTATTTCTCACAATTCTGGAGGCTGGAAAGTCCAAGACCAAGGGACTAGCGTTTGGTTTGGGGAGAGCCTTCCTGCTGTGTTCTTACATGGCAGAAGGCTGAAGGACAAGCTGCATGCTGTGTGAAGCCTCTTTTACGGGCTGCCATCTCCAGGAATTATCAACCAAAGTTTGATTGATAATTCCTGGAGATGGCAGCCTTAATCCCATTAATGAAGAAGGAGCCTACATGTCCTAATCATCTCTTAAAGGCGCTACCTCTTAATATTGACAACACTTGAGTTTTGAAGTGTTACATATTCAAACCATAGCACCAATTGGCTGGTATATAATCCTGTAATACTTCAGGGGACTAGATAATCTTTCAGGATGACTTCCTAAAGCTCCAAAATATCCTTGAAAGAGGACTGGATACAACATTTAACCAATGCTACAATGCATACCAAACATATCCATAAAATGGCCAACCATAACAATCACAAAGTTAAAATAAGTTTTGATAGTACGTTTCTATTTACTCAAAAATGTTCTTAATATTGCTATTTTAGTTTTGCAATTAAAAAATTAAATCCCAATAGCTTCCTGCTCTGCACCTTCTCAGTGGACTCCCAGGAATCCTTTCAACACTGCCAGGATGTCTCAGGCTGTTAGAGAAAGCTGCCAAGGATAGTAAGCACCTTAAGACCAAGCCAGCAGATGAAGAGATGATGTTCATTTACAGCTGCTACAAACAAGCAACTGTGCATGACTTAAATACAGAATGGCCCATGATGTTGGACCTCGAAGGCAAGGCAAAGCGGGATGCTGGAATGAGCTGAAAGGGACTGCCAAGGAAGATGCTGTGAAAGCTGATATCAACAAAGTAGAAGAGCTACATAAAAAAAAAAATACAGAATAAAAGAGACAGGATTTGGTTGCCAGCCATGCATTTAACCTAAACTGACACAATGCCTTGTTTTTTCTTATACCGTGGATGATGTGAAATAGTGAATGTAAACAGTTAACCCAGTTTATCAAGGCTGTTCATGATGCAGTTCTAACAGATTAGGGGCTGAAATGATTACTAATCTTCTCCAAATAGTTTTTATCTGAGATCAATTAAAAGTGTATTTGTTACTTTAAAACAAAAATTAAATTCCTTTATTTTTCCTTTAAAATAATTGACCCCAAGTACAAAGTGATAATTTTGTTTTTGTTTACTCTCATGACATATTCCAGGACGATTCTGTGAAGACCTAAGTGTTCTGGTTAGTATTAAGAAAAAGTAAAATGTTAAGGGATGTTTCAGTTCTTTAAAGCTGAATAGAATAGCATTGGAATGACAGGATGTAATTACAGATCACTAAGGATATGGTACAAAGTGTACCCAAACCCACCTCTTCATACTTAGCTGAGAACAGAGTGCTTCGGTGATACAAGATTAATAAAATATCAAATGAAATAATAGTTTTGGAAGAACCAGATCTTCTCAGAGTTAGTGGAGCTGGAATAATTATTACTAAAATTTAATAAAATCTATAGCAACTATAATGGACTAGAATCTGTACCACTCATGTGTCATTTAACTGAAACCTGCCTTTTATTTTCATTTCATTGTTTTCCAGGAATATTTGTTCAAATACTCCAGCTAAACTTATAAGTCCCCTATGGGCAAATACCACATCTTATATGTCTCTCTATATTGGTTTGAGTTTTTCTTAAAGCAGAACTTTGACAAGGTCTGGGAACATGCAGTTTATTTGGAATGCAACCTTAGGAAGCAGAAATTAGGGAATAGAGAGAGTAAAGCAGGAGAGAAGGGCCTTTAAAGGATGCATTCTCAAGGTCACCATTATAGGTCCTAGGGGCCTGGCTGAAAACAGAGGTGGGAATGTGATGTAAGGCACGGAAACATCGGCGCGGTTCACAGACCTAGAATCCTGCCCTATGCTCAAAAGACTCTTAGTGAGAGTTTTCTAATTGTTTAATCCATCCCAGTGGCTTCCCAAGTCTTCCTGCTCCAATCGGTGATAGCATCAAAGATCATCTGAGGAGGAGTTGTACTTTTCCTTTTGCAATGACATTCCAAGACCTCATTTCATTTTGTCAGGTCCATGCGTAAGAGAAGCCTTCTCATGCTAGCTTAATCAAATAGGGTATTTATTATGAGCCTGTAGAATCTCAGGAATCCCAAAATGAGCCCCAGGCTGAGTCTGGACTGCAAATCTGAAGGTGACCCTCTTCTCTGCATGCTGCTTTCATTTTTCTCTGCAAGGTTTAAAATGAGCCATCAAGCCCAGGGTTTTAGGAATGAGAAATGGAGAAAGAAGGCTGAGTTGCTGCTTATAGATTCCCAAGAAGGCTAGTTGCATCCTGTTCTCCCAAAACTTTATGACCCAATAACCCCTCTTTTCTTTTTTTTTTTTTTTGAGACAGAGTCTCACTCCATCACCAGGCACCAGGCTGGAGTGCAGTGGTGCGACCTTGGCGCACTGCAACCTCGGCCTCCCGGGTTCAAGCAATTCTCCTGCCTCAGCCTCCCGAGTAGCTGGGACTACAGGCGAGCGCCACCGCGCCCAGCTAATTTTTTTGTATTTTTAGTAGAGACGGGGTTTCACCATGTTGGCCAGGATGGTCTCAATCTGTTGATCTCATGATCCGCCCGTCTCGGCCTCCCAAAGTGTTGGGATTACAGGCGTGAGCCACCGTGCCTGGCCCTTCTTTCTTTTTTTAAGAGATGAGGTCTCACTGTGTCGCCCAGGCTGGAGTGCAGTGTGGGGATCTTGGCTCATTACAACCTCCGCCTCCTTGATTCAAATGATTCTTCTGCCTTAGTCTCCTGAGTAGCTGGGATTACAGGCATGCACAACCACACCCAGCTAATTTTTGTATTTTTAGTAGAAATGGGGTTTCACTATGTTAGCCAGGCTGGTCTCAAACTCCTGACCTCAGGCGATCTGCCCACCTCGGCATCCCAAAGTGCTGGGACTATAGACATGAGCCACCACACCTGGCCTAATCCCTCTTTTCTGCCTGAGCTAGTTTGAGTTTCTATCACTAGCAACCTAAATCATCTTGTCCAACACTGCATCCAGAAACTATGGTGTTCAGATGGGTCTTAAAGTACAATAGCATTTGCCAACCAAGGGGAGAAGGAGGTGGGAAATGGGAGGGCCCAGAAGAGGAGCCTGCGCAGAGAGTGACAGTGAAGAATCACTTGGTGAAAGGGTAGGTAGAAGGGAATTGGGCTCTATCCCCAGAAAAATACACATACAATACACAAAGCAATGATTGCCCAGTTTACTTTGCCTTTGCTCACCAGCAGTGATTGGATGTACATTTTGATTCTGTGATATTACATATATATGTGTGTGTATATATATATACATATTTTTTTTTTTTTTGAGAGGGAGTCTCACTCTGTCACCCAGGCTGGAGTATGGTGGAGCAATCTCAGCTCACTGCAACCTCCACCTCCTGGTTCGAAGCCATTCTCCTGCCTCAGCCTCCTGAGTAGCTGGAATTACAGGCATGTGCCACCACGCCCAGCTATTTTTTGTATTTTTAGTAGAGACAGGTTTCTTTCACCATATTGGCCAGGCTTGTCTCAAACTCCTGACCTCAAGTGATCTGCCCACCTTGGCCTCCCAAAGTGCTGGGATTACAGGCGTAAGCCACCATGCCTGGCCATATTGTTATAAATGCTGCACTGTGGCCGGGCACAGTGGCTTCACACCTATAATCTCAGCACCTTGTGGCGGAAGGTGGGCGGATCACAAGATCAAGAGACGGAGACCATCCTAGCCGACATGGTGAAAACTCATCTCTACTAAAAGTACAAAAATTAGGTGGGCTTGGTGGCACACACCTGTAGGACCAGCTACTCAGGAAGCTGAGGCAGAAGAATCCCTTGAACTCAGAAGGCGGAGGTTGCAGTGAGCCGAGATCATGCCACCACACTCCAGCCTGGCGACAGAATGAGACTCTGTCTATAAAATAAAATAAATGCTACACTGCAAATTGACTAGTGGCTCCATTGATTTTTTTTTTTTTTTTTTTTTTTTGAGACGGAGTTTCACTCTTGTTACCCAGGCTAGAGTGCAATGGCGCGATCTCGGCTCACCGCAACCTCCGCCTCCTGGGTTCAGGCAATTCTCCTGCCTCAGCCTCCTGAGTAGCTGGGATTACAGGCGCGCGCCACCGTGCCCAGCTAATTTTTTGTATTTTTAGTAGAGACGGGGTTTCACCATGTTGACCAGCATGGTCTCGATTTCTTGACCTCGTGATCCACCCGCCTCGGCCTCCCAAAGTGCTGGGATTACAGGCTTGAGCCACCGCGCCCGGCCCATTGATTCTTTTTTACCTCTCTGCTGAATGTTGGTCACCATAGCAAGCCAGAATCTATCAGGATGTCGAAAATGTTTCCCTGGCCAGGCATGGTGGCTCATGCCTGTAATCCTAGCACTTTGGGAGGCCGAGATGAGTGAATCGCTTGAGGTCAGGAGTTTGAGACCAGCCTGGCCAACACGGTGAAACCCCATCTCTACTGAAAATACAAAAATTAGCCAGGTGTGGTGGTGCACACCTGTAATCTCAGCTACTCAGGAGGCTGAGGCAAGAGAATCACCGAAGGGAGGTGGAGTGAACAGAAATTGCAGTGATCAGAAATTGCACCACCACACTCCAGCCTGGGTGACAGAGTGAGACCCCATCTCAAAAAAAAAAAAAAAAAAGAAAGAAAAAGGAAAATAAAATGTCTCCCTGTTCTTTTTAAACTACAATTCAGTCATTGCTGTACTTTGCATAAGATCTTGAAACCCGCACAGAATATGGCCTTGCTAATATTCTGGGTGATTGCTCTTGCATAGTCACAGGTATAATCAATCTTCACTAGAATCAAAGAACATAAAATTCAGCCAGCAGAAAGAGGTTCTAATAACAAGGAAAGGTGTTTTCTCCCAAGGAGCCTTAACACATAGATGTTTTTTCCTCAGAGCTTAAAGATATGGATTATATTACACTGACATGAAGGTCTCATAATCCATTTTAACATTTCACTCTAAAATCATTTTCTTTGAATTTGAAGCAAATCTGAAAGTTATATTATTAATTTTCTAGTTTTTAACCTCTGCAATCTCCAAGAAATAAGACATCCCTAACTAAAACCCGTAAAGCATCAAATTATCCTATTATACAATGAATAGTTATCATCACCTATATAATACTTCAATACAGATTACAACAATTTGTTTTCATCACACCATGATGTAAAAACACGAAATACTTTTGAAGTTTTAAAAAGATATACTTTTGTTATTGTACCTTAACGAGGTGTATTAGTCCACTGTCATGCTGCTGTGAAGAAATACCCGAGACTGGGTAATTTATAAAGGAAAGAGGTTTAATTGCCTCGCAGTTTCACATGGCTGGGGAGGCCTCAGGAAACTTACAAGCATGGTAGAAGGCAAAGGAGAAGCAGGGACGTTCTTCACAGGGCAGCAGAATGGAGTAGATGCAAGCAGGGAAATGCCAGACTCTTATAAAACCATCAATCTCGTGAGACTCACTATCACGAGAACAGCGTGGAGGAAACCACGCCCATGATCCAATTGCCTCCACCTGCTCCCACCCTTGACACATGGGGATTATGGGGATTAAGTTTTAAGATGAGATTTTGGGTGGGACACAAAGCATAGCCATATCACCAGGAATCACTTCTTAGTTTTCATTCTTCCTCTTCTACATGTTTACTAGGTAGGAGCTACAAGCTCAGCCTTATAGGACCAGTTGCTGTTTGAACTCTTTTTCCTGTAGTAAGATGCTGGACTTTCCCCACTAAGGCCGGTCTCAGTTTGGCCTGAATTTCATCCTGTCTTCTCCGTCCTTTGACACCCCCATTCCCTACATAGTCCTCAGCCTGGTTTGGAGACAGTTTCCTTCTCCCTGCAGTTCCTTTGCTCACCCAGCCATGCAACCTTAAAAAAATAGTAACAAGATCTCTATTGGGCAGAAATCAAATGATAAAAATCAACTCTAAATGGCAACAGCCTGCAGGAGGGATGAGTATCCTCAGGCATATCAGTGCTTTCAACAGATCCATCTGTCACTAACATCACATGAAAGTCATTGTGATGCGTGAGGAAGCAGTTTAAATGAGTCAAATTCCCTCCTTCCGAATGATATATTAGTTCTCTTAAGGGGGCCACACAACTAATAGCTGCCCAACATGTAAAGTAAGCACCTCCAACTGAGGGAATAATTCTAACAACTAGACAGAGGCCCAAATGGTGACGTGCCCAATTGCAGCCCAATTCTGTGAGGCATGTCAAGACTCGGACCAAAGGCAGAGGAAACATACGTTCCAGAAATTACAGCTGGATTCATGAATTTTAGAAAGGTGAGACATTCCCATGAGGTTAAAAAAAAAAAAAAAAAGGAAGGAAGCCCGGCGCAGTGCTCATACCTGTAATCCCAGTATTTTGGGAGGCTGAGGCAAGCAGATGGCTTGAGCCCAGGAGTTTGAGACTGGCCTTGGCAACAAAATGAGATCCCAATCTCTAGGAAAATTTAAAAATTATCTGGGCATGATGGCGTTTGCCTGTAATCCCAGCTACTTAAAAGGCTGAAGCAGGAGGATCTCTTGAGTCCAGGAGTTCAAGGCTGCAGCGAGCTATGATGGCACCACTGCACTCCAGCCTGGGTGACAGAGTGAGACCCTGTCTCAACAACAACAAAAAAGGCGGGAGTGGGCTAAGGGGTGTTTAAATTCTTGGGCTTCTAATCCATACAACTCTGGGGATAAGAGGAAATCTTTAGGTTCAGCCCTTTTCTTATCCAACCCTACTGTCCAGCAGCACGGCAGCACCTGCCAGCCTTGCTGTGTGGCCGTGCTCTGACCTCAGGACTGGATTCTGTGACTGCCCAGGCCTCTTAACCAAATGGATATTTGGTGATCTCAGTTCTGCAAGCAAGATACCAGTCATTGCCACTCCCTCCCCTACTCTGCTTGTCTTTCCTGTCGAATAACACAGTTCCCCAGTAGTGTCTGATTAGAACTCCTGCTGTTTCACTAATTGGTTGTGCAATTTAGGGTGAGTAATTCAGCCAGTCAGAACCTCAGTGTTCTTTCGTATAAAATGAAGTGTTTGGATAAAATTGTTTCAAAGGTCCCTTTGAATTCTAGCATACCACTGCCTCTCTGTCAGGCTCTTGGAGACTGTGGCTGTCCCTGATTAGTCTTTTGTCCATAGAAAGGGTGAGTAGCAATTAAGTGCACCAAACAAACATGTTACAACATACTCTTTGTAAAATATATGATTTCCTGTCAATTTATCCTTAAAGTAACTGTAATTTTTACATTAATTCTTCCCAGTCTAGAATTGGACCAGATATAGAATAAAATGTTCTTCTTACATAATACTGTATATCTTATTCTCACATAGAGTATGAAACAACCAGTATTCTTGAAAATAAGGAAACCAACACTGGCTAACATATACAGAAAAGAAGTTTATTGAAAGCATACTGGATGTCTCAAAAATGTCATGAGGGGGCTGGGTGCAGTGGTTCATACCTGTAATCCCCGCACTTCGGGAGGCTAATGCAGGAGGACCACTTAAGCCTAGAAGGTCAGAGCTGTAGTGAGCCATGATCACGTCACTTCACTCCAGCCTGGGTGACAGAGACAGACCTTGCCTCAAGGGTCTCTCTCTGAAAAAAAAAATAAAAAAAGAAAAAGAAAGAAAAGAAAGAAAAATCTCAGGAAGAATGGAGAATTAGCCTTGGAAACAGCAACTCAGGTACGCAGGGCACAATCAGGATCCCTCCAGAGATTCAGTTTACAAAGGGTACCAGCCCTAACATCATCAGCCCCAGACACTTGTCAACAGCCATTGAAATCTCAGTCCCATCCAGCAGCCACTCTGAAGAGTCTCTGCTCTCTCTGGCCTTGGTATCACTCCCTGAAGATCCAAAGCCTCAGGAAAGAAGATGTGATTGGCAGAACCATGATCAAATGTCCACGCACAGGTTCAAGGAATCTGGAGGGAGAGTCTTTGCTCTTCTCCAGCTTCCAGAGTGGGAAGCAAGATCTTGGCCTTCACTGACCTTGTACTTGACAAAACAGAAAGGTGTTTGGATGCTGGGCAACCCAAAATGACAACGTTCACTACAGTTTTCTTACTTATGATTATAAATGTAACACATCCTGAAGGCCTCTATAAGCGGTTTCATTATACTATGGATAGGTTTATATCTGATCAATTATTCCAACATCACTTTATCTCTTCATTGATTTACATGAATCAGTATCCAGCTAATGAAAATATATTCATCAGTATACTGACTGATTTATTGGGCTGGCTTTTCATATGTGCATAACTTCTCTGCTTGACAAAATGAGTACGTAAGAGTGAATAATGAATCACCAGAAGAAAAAACACATCTCCATTTTGAGCGTAGGCTGTCATTGACTTTTTTTATTTTTGAGACAGAGTTTCGCTCTTGTTGCCCAGGCTGTAGTACAGTGGTGTTACCTCTGCTCACTGCAACCTCTGCCTCCCAAAAGGTTGGCAAGTCTCATGCCGCAGCCTACAGAGTAGCTGGGGTTACAGGTGCACACCCCATGCCCAGCTAATTTTTATATTTTTAGTAGAGACAGGTTTTTGCCATGTTGGCCAGACTGGTCTCAAACTCCTGACAGGTGATCAGCTGGCCTCAGCCTCCCAAAGTGCTGGGATTACAGGTATGAGCCACTGTACCCAGCCTATTGTTGACTTTTTTTTTAGATGGAGTTTGGCTTTTGTTGTCCAGGCTGGAGTGCAGTGCCACAATCTCAGTTCACTGCAACCTCTACCTCCCAAGTTCAAGCGATTCTCGTGCCTCAGCCTCCCAAGTAGCTGGGATTACAGGCATGCACCATTATGCCTGGCTAATTTTTGCATTTTTAGTAGAGACGGGATGTCACCATGTTGACCAGGCTGGTCTCAAACGCCTGACATCAGGTGATCCACCCACCTCAGCCTCCCAAAGTGCTAAAGTTGCAGGCATGAGCCACCATGCCCAGCCCACTGCTTTTAAAGTGAACACAGTACCTAGTATTTAGTACTGGAAGAAAGTTCTTTGTGAAGCTGATATTATTTTCCTAAGATGTTGTATTGTGCTAGTTTTATATGTAGGTCAGCAGGGACGTCTAAGTTACCTGGAGGTTAGATGGCAGATGTCAGAGAGACATCAGAGCGAAATCCTCTCAGTGTCTTCTCAGAGCATATTCCCTAAACCTCAGAAACAATTCTACCCTAAAAACAAAACTGGCAAGAAGGCTCTCACCGAATTGTGTGGTGTTTTGTCAAGGAGCTTGAGTTAAAAGAGTCTTTCAGAGTAAAAGCTAAGCTCACCGAGAGGAGCTTGGCTGAAGAAGGGAGGGGCATCATTGCATAAAAGGACTTTTGTTTTCATTTTTAAGACATTTAGGGGCCAACCAACAAAAACTTCCCCAAAGAGAAATAAGCAGCCAGCAACCCAGAGTCCTCTCCCCTTGCAACTTCAAGCTCCTTCCCAAACCAGTCCACTCAGTGGCTCTGACTCCCAGCTCCATAGGAGGAAGCAGGTCGTGCAGTTTTGGTGCAAAGAATGCATTAGGGCCAAGTGCAGTGGCTATACCTATAATTTCAGCACTTTGAGAGGCCAGGATGGGAGAATCACTGAAGGCTGGAGCTTGAGACCAGCCAGATCAACATAGTGAGATCCTGTCTCTACAAAAAATTAAAACGTGAAAACTTAGCCAGGCATAGTGCTGCATGCCTGTAGCCCTACCTGCTCAGAAGGCTGAGGTGGAGGATCTTTGAGCGCAGGAGGTAGAAGCTGCAGTGAGCTGGGACAATAACACCACACTGGGCAACACAGCAACAACAACAACAACAAGGTGTGGCCAGGCGTGGCAGCTCACGCCTGTAATCCCAGCACTTTGGGAGGCTGAGGCAGGTGGAATACAAGGTCAGGAGATTGAGACCATCCTGGTTAACACGGTGAAACCCTGAATCTATTAAAACACAAAAAATTAGCTGGGAGTGGTGGTGGGTGCCTGTAGTCCCAGCTACTGGGAAGCTGAGGCAGGAGAATTGCTTGAACCTGGGAGGCGGAGTTGGCAGTGAGCCGAGATCACATCACTGCACTCCAGCATGGGAAACACAGCAAGACTCCATCTAAAAAAAAAAAAGGTTTGGATGCATGTAACAAAGACCCCCAAATAACACCTTAAATAAGATAGAAGTTTGTTTCTCTCCATGTAAATGTCACCTTGCTCTTCGCTGATATGATACCTAGTTGTCCTTCAGGTCTCACTGGAAATATCACCTCCTCTAAGAAGCCCTCCCTTGATATCACCTACACAAGCTAAGGTATTCCCACTCTCTATTCTCTGGACACCTTCTATCTTCTCCAGGAGAAAAATTATCATATTTATGGTTACGGATTGTTTAATTTTACCCATTAGAATTAGCAACACAAGGGCAAGCTGTGTTTATCTTGTTCCTTATCGTATCTCCAGAGAGCTTTCCTCTCACCTTCATGTCACGGGTACTTAGTTTGTTGAATGTTCTTTAGGATCACAGGAATTGAATATTTCTGGTTTCTCAAACAAAGGGCTGTTGCCCAGAAGATTTCAAAAGAGTAAATAGTATAAAAAATAACTAAGTGAGATAGTAACTGTTAATGTCCTTAGTATGACTGAAGATTTGGAAGAGAGCAAGAACAAATATTTCCAAATATTAGCTTATTATAGGAACAGGGGTCAACAAATTTTTTTTTGTTAAGTGACAGATAATTAATATTTTAGGCCATACGATCACTGTTGCAAACTATTAAACTCTGCCCTGGCAGTCCAAAAGCCACAACAGGCAATATGTAAATGAATGGGTATGGCTGTGTTTCAATAAAGCTTTACTTTTGGACAGTGAAATTTGAATTTTATATGATTTTTTCATGTCATGAAGTATTATTCTTCTTTTAGCCATTTTTTTTAACCATTTAAAAATGTAGACACATTCTTAGCTCATGGGCTTTGCAAAAACAGTCAGCAGGTGCACTTGGCCACAGGCTATAGTTTGCCAATCCTTGTTAGAAAGCACGTTTGGCAGAGAAGACCCTCCACCTTTGGCTCTTTTCTTTATTCCCTTTACATATTTTGCATTCACACGCACCTACAAGGTGCCCAGCACTGGGTTAAAATGACAAAGACAGCTAAGACCTGCTCTCTGCCTCCAAGCCCAGGCATCCTGGACCCAAATAACTGTAATATAGGGCTGGCAGTGGTAAGTGCCTGAAGCAATTCATGAATGGCAGTCTCGGCCTCAAGGGGAAACACTTCATGACAAGGTGGCATCTGAGAGCTGTGAAGTGAGTCAAGTACCTGAGCAGCCAGATGAATCCCACAGGGAGCTGTGAGAAGGCTGGAAAGGCGGGGTCCAGCCATGGAAGGGCCCTTGGGGGCCAGCATGAATCATCCTCTGGTGGGCACCTGAAAACCAGTGGGGATAATTGAGCTGGGTGCTCCCAACAGTGTATCAATGGTTTAATGTTCTAACTTTCAAAACTATAAAAAGGGGTTTCTGAAGCCACTTGAATCTTTTTCTGTTATTAACATACCAAACCATCCACCTGGCAAAGTCTCCTAGAAAAAATGGATTGAGTCCAAGAAAGTGGAAGAGGGGAGCCATCGGTGACTACTGAAAAGGGAGTTAATGGTTTCTCAGGGGTGATAAATTTTCCACTGTATGAAAGCAAGAATAAAATAATTTCAAATATCCGTTAGATTTTGGCGAACTCTGAACTCCTATCAATCACACAATGTCTTCCCCCAACCCATATTGAATCAGAAACCCCCATTTTGTGCTTCAGGAGAAAATGACTAAATATTATATTGTCCCTTATCTTTGGGTTTGGAATGGGGGTCTTGTTGAAAATCACGAGCAGGAAAATAACAAATCACTCATCCCAACATAAAATATAGGAGGCAGGAAAAATCAACGAGTTACAAGAATGAACACTGAATTTCCCTTCAGTTAGTTAAGAACATCACGTTGCTCACCCAACCAAAAATTCAGGTCAAATCTCTGAACGTCTCATATTAAAGGATATTGTCCTGGGACAGGATGCTCAGGAAATAGAGAGACACTAATCTGCATGCAGTGATCCCCTCCCTCATGCGGACACATGCTGTCCTATGGGGGTGAGCAGTCGGGTCTCTGGCATCCAGAAGAGCTGTGCTGGGTGGATGCTTGGCTGGATGCTCAGGTGGAGCCCTGCAGCTGTCCCTCCACCCAGGCATTCACCCAGCAGCTCCTCTGTGCCAGCTTCATCCCTCATCTTTCTCCTTGCCCTGATCATAGATTAGTAGACAAGACACTCAAGTGCAGGCTGAGTGCTGTTCAGTAATGAATTTGAACAAACTACAGTGGTGCAAGATCAACACTTTAATTCATTTGTTTTTGTTTTTGTTTTGTTTTGTTTTGTTTTTGAGACAAGGCCTCACTCTGTCACCCAAGCTGGAGTGCAATGTCTCAGCCTCCCGAGTAGCTGGGTCTACAGGTGTGTGCCACCATGCCCAGCTAATTTTTAAAATCTTTTTGTAGAAACAGGGTCTCGTTATGTTGCCTAGATTGGTCTCGAGCTTCTGGGCTT
>NW_016107331.1:1177026-1209485 GCF_001604975.1 Cebus imitator | reverse complement strand
GACTCTGTCACCTAGGCTGGAGTGGTATGATCTCGGCTCACTGCAACCTCCATCTCCCCAGTTCAAGTGATTCTCTTGCCTCAGTCTCCTGAGTAGCTGGGATTATAGGCATCTACCACCACGCCCGACTAATATTTTTTTTTCTTTTTGGTATTTTAAATAGAGACAGGGTTTCACGATGTTGGCCAGGCTGATCTCAAACTCCTGACCTCAAGTGATCTGCTGGCCTTGGCTTCCCAAAGTGCTGAGATTACAGACATGAGCCACTGCACCCAGCCCCTGTATTTTTTAAAATAAATATTACATTTATATGGTTCAGATTTCAAAAATTATACATATTTATAGAGTAAAAACAAAACAAATGAGACTCCTTCCCACCATTATTCCTTAGGCTCTCAGTTCCCCCTTCTACAGGTAGCCTATGTTATTATCATTTCCTAAATATCCTTTCAGAAATATTTTATGCATAGTATCAGCGAATGTTTTAACATACCCTATTCTAAATTATGAAAGTAATTGTATTAGTTGAGATGCCAGAATGAAGAGTTACAAAATGCAAAACCTTAAACAGCATAGAAATTTCTTTCTTTTCATGTAACAGTCCAGAGTAGATGTTCTAGGTCAGTCAGTGGCTCTGTACCATGCAGTCATTCAGGGATCCAGGCTTCCTGGCAGCTCTGCCATTGTCACAAACTAGCTTCAGTCATTGTTGTTCTTGCCATTGGATGAGGGAAGGAGCAGAAGGCAAGAGGTTGGAGATTTTCTCCTATTCACAGTCTACTTCACTCTCTATTGACAAAACTAAGTCACATGGCCACACCAGTCGAGGGCAATCTGGGAAATATAGCTACATTCCTGCTACAAATCTGCCACTGCTCTCGTGGTTGTGCCTTGCTACTTTAATGAGGTGAATTCCTTAGCCTCGGCCTACTCTCTACAGGTCACCTTACAACACTTCTCCAGGCTGCTGCCATGCGCATCTCTTAATTTTCTGAAGTATAGCTTATACCAGGTTGTAATGGTCAATTGACTGTTACTGTAAAAGAGAATTACCATGCAGAATGGCCATGCTTCATGGAAGGCCCTATGTAGGCCGGCCTCATGAATATTCTTCCATTTATTAATTTAACAAACACTTTATACTGCTATGTTCTGTGTGCTTTATAAAAATGAACTCAGGCCAGGCACAGTGGCTCATGCCCTGTAATCCTTTGGGAGGCTGAGGTCAAAGGATAGCTTGAGCCTAGGAGTCTGAGGCCAGCCTGGTCAACATGATGAAACATAGAGAGAACCTGTCTCTACAAAAAATAAAATAAAATAAAAAATTACTTGGGTTTGGTGGTGTGCATCTGTGGTCCTAGCTACATGGGAGGCTGAGGTGGGAAGATTGCTTGAGCCCAGGAGGTCAAGGCTGCAGTGAGTGGTGAATACACCACTGCACTTCAGCCTGGGCCACAGCAAGAACTCTGTTTCAAAAAAAATATTTACAACAACCCTCTGTTATAGGCACCATTACGGTCCAGTGTCCATTTTACAGAGGAGAAAGTCAGAACAAAGAGAGGTTAAGTAGTTGCCTAGTGTCACAACTAGAAACCTATGCTATTCTACCTTTTCTATACTGACAGAACCCTAATTTCATGGTCATTTCAGTGAGTTCAGTAAAAAATTATTTTTCATGGGTAGAGACAGCCATGTGATCCAGTTCAGGCCAATGACTAGAAGTGGGAATCATTGGACCAGGCACCAAAGAAAGCTATTATTCTTCTGATAAATCAGGAGAAATACAGATGGCACGCATCTTGTGCCTTTTGACCTTTGCCCTTCTGGTCTGTAATATGGATAAGAGCATTTTGTGATCATAAGACCAAAGCTACAATTCTAAAGAGGACCGAATGGGGAAGAAGGAGCCAGCTACATTAGCCCTGGACTCTTTGTTATGTGAAAATATTACACACACTGTCTCATTAAGTTAAATACTAAAATTTGCCTAATGCTGTTGTCACTGATATTTAAATATAGATCCTGGTCTCGATCACCCCAACGTCCATAGGCCAACTGGCCCCCTTTACGGGTATCGCTACTGTCCCTTCTGTCATTGGGCCGGTCCCGTGTCCAAGATTCACTCTCTGCATCAGGCCCCAATGCCAACTTTTCCTGTCATGATGCACAGCAATCTATCTCTTCTGTATTCCAGAATAGGATTTTGGATCTAACCACTTAAGTGCCGAGGGAAGCAGTTGTGAAACAGGGTAAGCCAATTTCACTGCTGCCCCTGCAGCTATATTTACTAAGCCACTTACAAAGACCAAGAAAAGAATTATACACATCTAAATTTTGGAAAATTGCAACCTTTTTTTAAAAACAACAACAACAAAAAAACCCCCAGGGTTTCTGACACCCATATTGGCATGAAGTGGTACAACCATAGCTCACTGCAGTCTTGAACGGCCAGGCTCAAGCAATTGATCCTTCCTCCACAGCACCCTGATAACGGGTGTGCACCACCACACCAAGCTGGTCTTTATTTTTATTTTTATTTTTATTTTTTGAGACGGAGTTTTGCTCTTGTTACCCAGGCTGGAGTACAATGGCACAATCTCGGCTCACCACAACCTCTGCCTCCTGGGTTCAAGCAATTCTCCGGCCTCAGCCCCCTGAGTAGCTGGGATTACAGGCATGCACCACCATGCCCAGCTAATTTTTTTGTATTTTTAGTAGAGATGGGGTTTCACCATGTTGACCAGGATGGTCTCGATCTCTTGACCTTGTGATCCACCCGCCTCGGCCTCCCAAAGTGCTGGGATTATAGGGGTGAGCCACCACGCCCGGCCCAAGCTGGTCATTTTTAGTATTTGTAGACACAAGGTCTCAATATGTTTCCCAGGCTAGTCTCGATCTCCTTCAGCAATCCTCCCACCTCAGCCTACTGAAGTGTTGGGATTACAGGTATGAGCCAGCCACTGTACCAAGCCTGCAGCCTTTTTATAAAGTCCAAGAGGCCATGCATTGGGAAACCAAGAAATAGGTCTCTCGACTCTAAAGGACTTAGTTTTCAATCCAAAAGAGCTATATTAATATTCACTTGCTGTGTAATATTGAGATATAGAGGCCCGGCTCCTATCTCCAGGGAAGATGGCCTGGCTTAATGATTACGGCCTAAGGACCAAGGATTGGACATAAAAATGTATATTTTATTGCTATCTGGGAAGCTTCCAAAGGCTATTAAGAAATGACTCTGATGGCAGCTTTTCTTTCCTCCCATCAGTAGGCATGTGTAGTGGATGCCTGTGGAACCAAGGTGCATAGGCAGCTGGGGTTTTTGGAAGACAGCACATCCAAGTCTGAGGCTTGTGGATTTTAAGCATGGACTCTCAAATGGAGGCGTTAACCCTCACGTTGATCTTTCCAGCACATCAGAGCATTTATTTTCTTTCTCAGCAAAGGGATGCAATTATCTCCCAAAGATGAATCAGAAAACTGCTGGCAGCTTGGAAACCACAGCCCATCCACATGTTAAGCTGTTTGAGAAAATGTTGGGGAAAGGCTCATCCAGAACATCAGGACAGTGAGCAGAAAGGGGGAGACATGAGGAAATGAGTGCAAAGAACCCAGGAGGAAAAACATCATCAATAGATGAAGCAAAACAGGCTCTGTTTTGTTCAGTGCGAGTAGAAGCTATGTTTAACCTGTTCCCACAGCCTTTCCTGTCCTAAAGAGAACCCCCTCCAGAAAAGATAATATTCATTGTATTTGAATATTTGCTGAAATAAAAAAGACCTTGAAAATGCATTTACATCTCCAAAGCTGAAATGAAACATTTTCCTGTATTTGAAAGATGAGGCTGGGTGCAGTGGCTCATGCCTGTAATCCCAGCACTTTGGGAAGCTGAGGAAGGAGGATCACTTGAGCCCAGGAGTTTGAGACTAGCCTTGGCAACATAGTAAGACCACATCTCTATGAAAAATATAAAAATTACCTGGGTGTGGTGGTTTGCATGCCTGTAGTTCCAGCTACTCGGGAGGCTGAGGTGGGAGGATCGCTTGAGCCTGGGATTTCTGGGCTACAATGAGCCATGGTCACACAACTGCACTCCAGCCTGGGTGACAAATCAAATCACTGTCTCAGTTAAAGAGAGACAGGTTGATCAAACTCACAGCCTCTTTTATGATTGACATTAATCATAAATATTTAGCAATTGGTAACTGGTAATAGGCATGATTCTATCACTATTACTCTCTATCCCTGGGATGGAATATTATGCAGTCATTAAAGCATTTTTAAAAATTATATTGTATGAAAGAATATAGTATATTCGAAATCTAAAAAGTGAAAAAAGCAAGACACAAATTGTTCATTACCATCTACATTTTGTTAAAAACAAATCTGGACAGAGACAAGAGTGGAAGGAAATATACCATTTTTTCTTTTCTATAATTTCAGTTTTACAAATATTCTATAATATCATGTATTACTTTCATAATAAGAAAACATATGTAACATTAAAAACACATATTTGAACAATTACTTCTTTGTTACATTTATGCACTATCACATGAAATCAGAAGAAAAATCAAGCCTGCTGAGGTGCTAAGGTAAAAATCAACTCTGGGATATTCAAGACAACAGGTAACTGCTATCCCGGTCTTTCTAACACAGTTACTCAAAATATAAACTTTCCCTTTATCACTTCCAAGGTGAAGGCATTTTACGGTCCTCTTCAAATCAGGTGGGGAGGGTGACCGCTGAACCCCTTCCCACAAGGCCTCCTCCCTCTTACCACCCTCACCCCCAAAACCTCACTGTATACACAGGCTTCCAGGGTTAACCAGAGGTGTGAGAAGGCCTCAGTCAGGCACAGAGCAGACATTCTGTGGTGGGTTCCCCAGTTGTATTCGTCTGTTTCCACACTGCTATAGTGAACTACCTGAGACTGGGTAATTTATGAAGAAAGAGGTTTAATTGCCTTACAGTTCGTACAGGAATCATGACTGAGAGACCTCAGGAAACTTACAGTCATGGCAGAAGCAAAGGGGAAGCAAGTCTCATCACAGTGGAGCAGGAGAGAGAGCGAGGGGGGAAGCGCCACACTTTAAGCCATCAGATCTCATGAGAACTCACTCACTATCATGAGAACAGCATGGAAGATTGGAAATCCACCCACATGATTCAATCACCTCCCACCAGATCCCTCTCCTGACATGTGGGGATTACAATTTGATGTGAGATTTGGGTGAAGAGCAGAGCCAAACCACATCACCAATGCATGAGAGGCCTGGAGAAGGAGGCAGGACAGACTGGAGGGCAGTAGTGGAGGCAAAGGGTATGTTAGGTGGCATTTGGACAGTCAATTGTGTGCCCCAAACTAAAAGTGAGAAGCAGAGAGGCTGTGATCCTTTCCAACCAGCCTCCTTCTCTTCCCACTTCACTTTTGGGAGCAAAGTGGAAAAGAGCATTGGGTCCAGAGGCTAAGAGACAACTCAACAGACGACTCAATGTCAAACCCAACCACACTTTTACCAGTTGTGTGACCTTGGGCACCTCACCTGAATATTCTGAGTTTCAGTTTTTTCCTTAGTAAAGTAGGGATAACAAGAGTTGTGAGAACTACATGAGATGATGCATGTAACATGCTTACTTGTGCCAAACATATGGTTTTAGGCACTGAACAGCATTAGTTTTACTTATACTTTTTATTTTGGAGCCAGGCACGGTGGCTCACGCCTATAATCCCAGCATTTTGGGAGGCTGAGGCGGACTGATCACATGAGGTCAGGAGTCTGAGACCAGCCTGGCCAACACAGAAAAACCTGTCTCTACTAAAAATATAAAAATTAGCCGGGCATGTTGGTACATACTCGTCATCCCAGCTACTCAGGAAGCTGAAGCATGAGAATTGCTTGAACCCAAGAGGCAGAGGTTGCAGTGAGCTGAGATCATACCACTTTACTCCAGCCTGGGTGAAATAGTGAGACTCCAACTCAAAAAAAGAAGAAAGAGAAAGAAAGAAAGAAAGAAAGAAGGAAGAAAGAAAGAAGGAAAGAAGAAAGAAAGAAAGAAACAAAGAGAAAGAAAGAAAGAAAGAAGAAAGAAAGAAAAGAAAAGAATAGTAGACAGAATTCTCATGTACTTCTGCCCAGATTCCCCAAATGTTAACATTTTACCACTCTTACTTTATCCCTTTCTTTCTCCCCCTGTATATATGTTAACCCTTAAACAACAAGGGTTTGAGCTGCCTGAGTCCATTTACATGCAGATTTTTTCAACCAAAGGCTGATAAAAAATAGAGCATTGGTGGGATTCTAAACTCACCTATACAGACAGCCGACTTTGTTCCTATATATCCTGGTTCTGCAGGGCCAACCTGGGAACTTGAGTATTTTGAGTGGATTTTGGTGTACGCAGGGTTCTGGAACCCATCCCCTGAATATATCAAGGGATGACGTGTGTGTGTGTGTGTGTGTGTGTGTGTTTGTGTGTGCATATGTGCATGTGTGTCTATGTAGTTGAGTATTAGCCACCATTGATCTTAAACTTAGCATTTGAATATATTAAAGTAGTAAGTGTGTACGTTTTTTAAAAAAATTAAATAATTGCCCTACAGAGGGCTTGTACTGAAGACTGTAGCCCGTGCACTACCCCTTTCCACTCCATCGCCACTGCCCAGATGGAATCATTTAAACTCTTTCAATTATGTCTTTTTTCAGTTCTTCTTGTCATGACTCCATATGCCTAACAATGTGCTTATACTGCTATTCTATGAGTTACTGATTTTAGACATTTATTCCTTGACTTCCTGCAATTATCAGATGAGTGCTGCAATTACAGGCGCAAGCCACTACCCCCGGCCTTGATTGTTTCTTTTCTTTAATTTTTAGAGACTCAGTCTCACTCACTCTATCACCCAGGCTGGAGTGCAGTGGCCTGATTTCGTCTCACTGCAACCTCCGCCTCCCGGGTTCAGGTGATTCTCCTGCCTTAGCCTCCTGAGTAGCCGGGATTACAGGTGTGCACCACCACGCCCAGCTAATCTTTGTATTAGGGCTGGTCTCAAACTCCTGACCTCAAGTAATCCACCCATATCTGCCTCCCAAAGTCTGGGATTACAGGAGTGAGCCACTGCACCCAGCCTGATGGTACCTCTTTGATAATATCCTGTTCTTATTATATGGTTGAAATATTGTACCAGTTATATTGAATAATAGATTTTTGATGATTTTTCTCCTTGCATTGTTGTTTCCTCCAAATTTTGATACTTCTATTTATTTGTTTAGTTTAGTTTTAATCTTTTACATTAAAAGCTTCCCTCAAATGTCACATATTTGATGGTCAACTCATATTTGAGAGTGAGGGACTAAAAAGATGTTTGGAAGCTCTGAGCATGTGGCTGGGGCATTTGGACAGGAAACTTCACTGGAAGCTAATCTGAGGGCCATTTGGAGACAGTCCCTGGCAGGTCTGGCTTCAAACTATCTTGGAAATGGAGCAAGAGAGGGGTGGAAATCCCATCCCAGCATTCATGACATCCCCGTGTAGTCAGGATGGTGGTACCTTCACCTCAACTCTACCTGGGGTGTCCTCAAAGACCTTCTGGTTTCCTCTCCAGAGGAAAAAACTGCTATCTTCTGCTGGGGTGGCAGGGGGCAGTCACATTACTGAGAGGAGCAGGGGAGAGGAAGTGGGAACATCACTGCTTCTCAAATAGACTTTTAAAAATGTGTGACAACTTTATTCAAATGCATTTTACATACCATGCTACCATTCATTTAAAGTGTGCAATTTAGGGGTTTTAGCTTATTCGCAGTCATATAACTATCACCACAATAAATTTCAAACTTTTCTTCATGCCCAAAAGAAACCTTATAGCAATTAGCAGCTACTCCCAACTTTCCCAAACCCTCCTCCCTCCTAGGCAACCACTAATCTACTTTTAGTTTACGGATTTGCCTATCCTGGACAGTTCATATAAATTGGATAGTGTGTTTGAGTGTGTTCTTCTGTGACTGGTTTATTACAGTTAACATAATGTTTTTCTTTTCTTTCTTTCTTTCTTTTTTTTTTTTTGAGGCGAATTTCACTCCTGTCACTCAGGCTAGAGTGCAGTGGCGTGATCTCAGCTCACTGAAACCTCTGCCTCTGGGCTCAAGCGATTCTCCTGCCTCAGCCTCCTGAGTAGCTGGGATTATAGGTACCCACCATCATGTTTGGCTAATTTTTGGATTTTTTGTAGAGACAGGGTTTTGCCATATTGGCCAGGTTGGTCTCAAACTCCTGACCTCAGGTAATCTGCCCACCTTGGCCTCCCAAACTGCTGGGATTGCAGGCGTGAACCACCATGTTTGACCTTAACATAATGTTTTTCAAGGTTCATCTTTGTTGTAGTATGTATTACTTTATTTCTTTTTGTTGCCAAATAATATCCCATTGTCTTAATATATCACATTTCATTTGTTCATTCATCAGCTGATGGACATTTAGATTTCCTTTTTTGGGCTATGAGCATTAATGTGCCATTTTGTGTGTGTACATATAGTTTCATTTATTTGGGGTACAGCTAGGAGCAGAACCTCTGAGTCATATGGTAACTCTCTGTTTAAGCCTTTGAGGAATTGCCAAAGTATTTTCCAAAGCACCTGCACGATTTTACTTTCCCACCAGCGATATGTGAGTGTTTTAATTTCTCCACATGCTCATCAACATGTTATTGTCGGTCTTTTTCATTATGGCCATCCTAGTGGGTGTGAAGTGATATCTCTTTGTAGTTTTGACTTCCCTTTCCCTAAATGACTAATCATGAATATCTTTATTTATTTATTTTTTGGAGACAAGGTCTGGCTCTATCACCCAGGCTGGAGTGCAGCAGCGCGATCTCAGCTCACTGCAACCTCTGCCTCCTGGGCTCAAGCAATCCTCCCACCTCAGCCTCCTGCGTAGTTGGGACTACAGGTGCACATCATGATACCTGACTCATTTTTGTATTTTTTGTAGAGACAGGATTTTGCTGTGTTGTCCAGGCTGGTCTCAAACTTCTGACCTCAAGTGATCTGCCTGCCTCAGCCTCCCAAAGTGCTGGGATTACAGGCGTGAGCCACTGCACCCAGTTGAACATCTTTTCTTATGCTTACTGACCATTTATATATCTTCCCTAGAGAAATGTCTACTCAGATCCTTTGCCCGTTTGTATTGGATTATTTGTCTTTTTAGTAGGCTGTAAAAGTTTTCAAAAATATATTTTAACACAAGCCCCTTATCAGATATAAGATTTGTAAAAATCTTCTCCCATTCTGTCATCTTTCCATTTCCTTCTTGGTGTCCTTTGAAGCACAAAAGTTTTTAATTTTTATTTAGCCCAAGTATCTATTTTTTATGTTATTGCTTTTACTTTGGGTGTTATATCTAGGAAACCATTGCCTAATCCATGGGCAAGAAGATTGATGCCTATGTTATCTTCTAGGAGTTTTATAGTTTTATCTCTTACATTAAGGTCTTTAATCCTTTTGAGTTAATTTTTGTATATGGAATGAGGTGGAGGTTTAAATTCTTTTGCACGTGGATATTCAGTTGTCCCAACCCCATTTTTTGAAAAGAGTGTTGTTTCTCCCATTGAATTATCTGAGCACCTATGTTGAAAATCTGTTGATTACGAATGTGAGGGTGTATGTCTGAACCCTGCATTCTATTCTATTGGTCTATCTTTCTGCCATCATGCCAGTATCACACTGTCTTGATTAACATGGCTTTGTAAGTTTTGATATCAGTAAGTGTGAGTCCCCTAAGAAGCCAGCTGGGATTTTGATAAGAATTGTGCTGTATCTGTACATCAATGTGGGGAGTATTGCCATCTTAATAACCTTAAGACTTGATCCATGAATATGGGATCCATGAATATGGGATGTCTTTCCATTTTTTTAGGTCTTCTTTAATATCTTTGAGCAATGTTTTTGTTTCAAAATATGTTTTGCCCTTCTTTTGTTAAATTTCTTCCAAAGTGTATTCTTTTGGGTGCTATCGTAAATAAAATTGTTTTTATAGTTACATTTCATATGGTTTTTTTTTTGTTTTTTTTGGTATATTGACCTTGTGTCTTGCAACCTTGCTGAATTCATTTATTAATTCTAATTGTATACAGAATCTTAGGATTTTCTTAACACAAGATCATGTCTTCTGCAAGTAAATGTAGTTTTATTTCTTTCATTCCAATATGAATCCCTTTTATTTCATATTCTTACCTAATTGCCCTGTCAGTACAAAGTTGAATAGAAGTAGTGAGAGTAGAAATCCCTGTCTCACTCCTAATATTAGAGAGAGAGCTTTTAGTCTTTCACCATTAAGTATGATGTCCACCTTGGGAAAAACAGAGTTTTAGTCAATTCTTATTTTAGTTGTCTTTTTACCCCTAGTTCTAAGATAACAATGCTACCAACTTCTGAGCATTTTAGGGCTTCTGGATTGTCAGCTGGATGGTTTTAAGCTGTTTCCACTACAAGCTTAGAATTCTGCTTTCCTAAAAAATATATTAATTAAATGACGATAACTATGATACTGATAACCATGGAACTTTTAAAAAAGTATAAATTTAAGGGGTGCAAGTGCAGTTCTGTTACATGGAAATACCAGGTAGTGGTGAAGTCTAAGCTTTAGTGTGACTATTACCCAAAAAATGTGTATTGCACCCACTGAGTAATTTCTCATTCCTCACCCCTCTCCCATATCCCCACACTCTTCTAAGTCTTCAAAGTCTATTATTCTACACTCTACATCCATGTACTCACATTACTTAGCTCAACCATAAAATTTTTAATTCAAGATGTCAGACTAACCACATATTTCTCTGTCTGGGTGAGGGATGAGAAATTACTCAATGGGTGCAATGTACATTTTTTGGGTAATGGTTACACTAAAGGCTGGATCTAAATTAAATTGTTAGTAAATGAATTGTAAAATCGTATAAACCATAATTGTGAAGAGAACCGGGGTGATTTCATCAGTAGAACAGAGTTTTCAGCTGATTTCTGGAAGACAGAAAGTAGATGGAAAGGTTTCTGATGAAGATGTTCATCAAACACATGCATCTATTTTTTTTTCTTTGAGATGTAGTCTCACTTTGTTGCCTAGGCTGGAGTGCAGTGGTGCAGTCTCGGCTCACTTCAACCTCTGCCTCCTGGGTTCAAGCAATTCTCCTGCCTCAGTCTCCCAAGTAGTTGGGATTAAAGGCACATGCCACCACGCCTAGCTAATTTTTTTTTTTAAGTAGAGATGGGGTCTCACCATGTTAGCCAGGCTGGTCTCGAACTCCTGACCCCTGATGATCCACCCGCTTTGGCCTCCCAAAGTGCTGGGATTACAGGCATAACCCACCATGCCTGGTCCAAGCATCTACTTTTACTTGTTTCTAAAATATATTTTTTAATGGTATAAAACCATGAGGACAGGGGGTCCCACATTCCAGAGAATCCCACTCACAAAATAGGATGTGTCTGATTTAGTTTGAATGGCTCAGGTCAGTTCTGCGTTCTCAGTTTCCATGACCTCAGGTCTTAGTGAATCTACACTCCAGGGAGGTGGAGCAGGACAAAGGACAGTAGGAATGGCTGGGAGGCTCCTTCTGTTCCTGCTTCCTCTCTAGAGGCTTCTCAGGTGAATTATGGAGCCTCCTGGAGCCCTGGCAGTCTCTTTGCTAAAATGAGGATAAAAACATCTGTCCTCTCTCCTTCAAGGGTGTGGTTGCTGGACTAAACTGACACCAGAAATAGGTATAATCTAGAAATTCTCATTCTCATACTTTGAGTGTTAAAGTCATCTTCCTTTAACATTCAAATGACAACGATGGCATGGACTGGCCTGCCCAGATTAACAGGACCTGGGCTTTGTAGTCCAACCCAGCCCTTCCTTTAACTCTCCTGCTGTGGAAGACAGTCCTCATAATTCCACCATTGTGGCATGTGATGGGACACTGTCCACTGACCACAGGGCTTTTCCCACAGTGTAAAATGTGATGTGTTCACCACTGTTTAACTACTGTTACCAACTGCCACAAAGGAGGGTCTGCCTTCTCTAAGTTTCACTCAGCATGGGTGTCCCAGGCACAAATCATGCAGTGGCAGCAGGGTTTGTGGTGGCTAGAGGTGGTGTTCCAGCATCAGCTCCCTGCGCTCCTGCCTACCAGTCCTGGCACAGCATCCAGGTCAGCAGGAAATATCCTACAGGTAAATTGTATCTGGGGTTTCATTGTCCTCTTTTTTTCAGTCCAGCCTCCATCCATGCAACATGTTCCAATATCCTGCTGATAGGTGCGGTGGGTTGAGTAACAAACCACCATAGAATTTAATGTCCTAATCCCTAGAATCTATGAATATGTTACCCTACAGGCCACAGTAATTTTTCAGCTGTGATTACATGAAGGATTTTGAGATGGAAGATCATCCTAGATTATCCAAGCGAGCTCAGTGTCATCATAAAGGTCCTCAAGAGTGAGACAGGAGAGTCAGAGGGAGAGAAGGAAGCAGAGGGAAAGAGGACATGTGACAACAGAAGCACAGCAGTGGGGGGGGGGGACAGGAGGGGAGAGAGAAAAAGAGAGAGAGAGAGAGAGAGAGACAGATATTTGAAGGTGGAGGAAGAGGCCACCAGCCAAGGAATGCAGATGGCCTCTAAAAGCTAGAAAGGGCAAGGAAACAGATTGTTCCCTGGAATCCCCAGAAGTAATGCAGTCTTGCTGATACTCTGGTTTTAGCCACATAAAACTCAATTTGGACTTCTGGCCTCCCAAACCGTCAGAGAATAAATTTGTGTTGTTTTAAGCCACTAAGTTTGTGGTGATTTGTTTGTGTTAACAAGCAACAATAGAAAACTAATAAAGTAGGAGTGAAAACTGGATCATCTGCTTTGAAGAGCTGTTTGGTGGCATCTCCAGAAGCTGAACATATGCCTACATCATGACTCACAATTCCACTCCTAGGTATGTACCCGACAAAAATATGTATATACGGTTACCAAAAGACATCTATTTTAATGTTCATAGCAGCATTATTTGTAATGTCACAAACCTGAGAATTACCCAAATGTCTATCAGTAGTAAAATGAATAAGTAGTTGAGGCACAGTCACACAATGGAATACTCTACAGCAAAAAGAATAAACAGACTACAGTCACACACAGTATGCATCTCTTAAACATACCACTGAGTGAAAGATGCCAGTCAACAGAGTGATTCAATCACTATAAAGTGCAAAAGCAAACAAAACTATGCTGTTTGAAACCACCACTCCCTCCAATAAGAGATCCAAAGAGGGAGTGTTCTGGGGGAAATGATAGTGTTCTGCTTCTTGATCTGGATGAAGCTTAGTTTGTGCAAAATCATTAGACTTGTGAAATGTGCGTCCTTTTTTTGAGATGAAGTCTGGCTCTATGGCGCAGGCTGGAATGCAGTGGCACCATCTTAGCTCACTGCAACTGCCGCCTCCTGGTTTCAAGCGATTCTCCTGCCTAAGTCTCTCCAGAAGCTGGGATTACATGCATGCACCACAATGCCTGGGTAATTTTTGTATTTTTGTGGAGATGGTTTCACCATGTTAGCCAGGCTGGTCACAAACTCCTGACCTTGAAGTAACCCACCTGCCTCGGCCTCCCAAAGTGCTGGGATTACAGGTGTGAGCGGCAGCGCTCGGCCAAAATATGCGTCTTTTAATAGGTATGCTGCACATAGACAAAATTTTTTTAAGAGAAGAGTCGGAGGTGGTAAGGGGGAGAAGCCCCTGCCTTCATGCAAATTTTCCCAGTCCTCCCTGGTAACCTCCAAACAAACGATTGTAGGCAAAGGGCAACCCAGATCTAGGATGCCAGCTCCCTAGAGACAAACACTGGGGTAAAACGCCCTGTGCACTTGCTTTGCATATGTTTACTAAAGCGTCCTCATTTCAGAGGGATCTTTTCTTTAGTAAAGGAAGCCTGCCCAGAGATAAATCTACTTTTACCCTTTGAGGACTCAAAACTATAAACAAAGTTTTGTTGACTTTATCAGAATAACAAAAATAGTGATGGTCTTTTTTCCATGAGACCCTCCAAGATAAATGAAGAGTTAAAAACGTTGCTTCTGGCCGGGCGTTGTGGCTCATGCCTGTAATCCCAGCACTTTGGGAGGCCAAGGTGGGCGGATCATTTGAGGTCAGGAGTTCAAGACCAGCCTGGGCAACACAGTGAAACCTTGTCTCTACTAAAAATACAAAAATTAGCCAGGCATGGTGGTGCACACCTGTAATCCCTGCTACTCCGGAGGCTGAGGCATGAGAATTGGTTGAAGGCGGGGAGAGGGTGGAAGTTGCAGTGAGCTGAGATCGTGCCATTGCACTCCAGCCTGGGCGAGACTCTGTCAAAAGAAAAAAAAAAAAACCCGAAAAATTTCTTAGAAAACAACAACAACAACAAAAAGTTGCTTCAACTTCATTTCCTTTTCATCTCTCAGTGGAGTTTAACATATGAAATGCATTTTGCGAAATTTTGTTAGTATGTTCTATTCATGTTTTAATAATAGTATAACAACGTTATAAATTCCTAAAGGCATAAGCAAGAATGGTTGTTCCCACTAACACCTGAACCTGAAGTGAGGCTTTGGCTTTACCTGAAGTGGTACAGGGACGTGGATAGGTGGAAGGATGAGTGTGACTGACAGATGCATGGATCAGCGGGTGGATGTGAGCTGAGGGGAGGGACACCGACTGGAGGAGCCAAAGGCCGTGATGTAGGGGCGCGTGCTCCCCTCAGTGGGGAGACCCTGCTGCCACTGTTGTTGGCCAAGTCGCCTTGGCCAAAGCGCGGTGGCCGAAGCGGGGGACAGGGGTGGGACTTACTGGGACAGAAGGCGGAGCTTCGAACAGCATCTGGCCCCCGAGGTCCAGAGTGGCCCTGCCGCACTCACCTGCAGCTGAACCGGGAGCAGACGCGTCACCCCCAGCGGAAGCGCCGCGCTGCCCGGGTGTTTGGCGAGGTGCGCGCTCCGGGTGCCGGCTCTAGCGCTCGCGGCAGTGGCCCGCCTCTTTCCGCCGAGCAGGGCGGGGACGGGGCGACCATCTACCGAGATCTGCGATTCGAGCCGCCGAGGTGCCGAAGACCACAACTCAGTTCGGACGGCGCCCTAGAACCACCGCACGGAGGGTCGGGCAGTCCCAGAGGGAGGCTGCAAGCGCCGTCGCCAACTCGACAGCGCGTCCCAGGTCAGTGCGAGGCGCCGTCCCCGCCGGCTGCACTTGGGAAACTTTGGCTGGCAGTGGAGGCTGCCGAGAGGGGAACAGCTGGGGCGCAGCCCGGGACCCGGCGGCCGCACGGCCTCGGTGCGCCCCGCCAGGTGCCACGCAGGCCCCTGAAGCCCGCACCTCTCGCGCACCCTGACACTGCAGTGCCCCGAGCGGGGTGCGAGATCCAGGGCCAGCCAAGGGCCGCCGGGCTGCAGAGGCCTCCCGGGAGACTGCCCCGCCACCCCGGGGCGCGCTCCACGCGAGCTCACCCTCGCCGCGCCTCCTGCGGTCCCCGCTGGTTTTCGATTCCAGTTTTGTGGCCGCTGGGGCTTGGACCCCAGGGGATGCGGGTTCCGCCTCCTTCTCAGCCTAGACGAGAGGCGGGAAGGGGCGAGGGCTGCCCGGCCTCGGGGTGTCGAGGAGGATGCGGGGCGGGGGCCTGGCAGGCGCAGGTCGGCGCAGCAGCGGGAGCTGCGCTCGCTGGGCCGCAGGAGCGCGCGGGTCGGAGGGTCTGACTTGGGCGCGTCTCAGCAGGTTCCTCGGCTGCTGGGCAGCAGGAGGTGCGGGTAGCAGGAGGTGCCGGGTGGGTGCAGGGGGCGGGCTGGTTACTGCGGAGCCGTTTGCAGCCTCTGTCCCTGGAAGCAGGAGCCGCACAGGGGCGGGCAGCCGGTCCCCAAGCCTCCCAGGTGCGCACAGCTTTGGCACCAGGATGCCGGACCCCCTTAGCGGAGAGGCGGGTGCAGGTTTGCGCCTGCTCCGGGATGGGGGCCGTGGCTGCGCCCCTCAGACGCGCCATTTCCCAAGGGAGGGCCGTGTCCTGCGGGCAGGCGGGCGGTGTAGGGACCGCTCCGCAGCGGCTGTGGGCAGAACCCGTTTGCATGGATGGCGATCGCCTTAGCCCGCCAGCTGCCTGGCCTGGCTCAGAGATGGGACGAAACGCGCACCCTGCCCCCATCGGTGCCCTGGCGCGGTCGCCCCAGTCACCTTCCTTTGCCCTTCTCCGACAGCGCCTTGTGCTCGCTTCCTCCTGCTCTCAGGAAAAACCTAAGAAACGCGCCTGGGGTCGGCGGGGACCGTGGAGACGCTGCCAGCATCCTCAACAGCTTGGAAATCCCAACACCTTGATTCCCTGAGACTTAGAAGAGTAGGTTGGTTTCTCTCTCTCTCTCTCTCTCTCCCTCCCTCTTTCGTATGTCTGTGTGTGTTGGGGGGAGGTGAATCAGTAGCAGCGGTAGGGGCGTATATGCCCCCAAAGGCCTGGGGGACAGCCGAAGTAACTAGGAGAACACAGCAGCCCTTTGGAGGTACGTGTGGGAAACATAGCAAACCGTCTTCTTGGGCTGTTTCTAAATATTTCTTGGAAGTCAATACCAGGGAAGAATCTTTTTCTGGCCAGTCATTCCATTTTCCAGGACGACCTCATATACATCTTTTATTATGGCTCTGCCCCTTTCCTTGGGTGGGGAGAAGACACACATTTGCTTGTGGTAGGCCAGCTTGCCTTTTTCCAAGTGGAGTTGGCCTCCCTCCTGGCCTTCGGCTGCCCCCTAGGGCTCCAGGTTTTTTCAAACTTGTCTAGGAAAGGCAGGGCAGCAAACCTTCAGCTTCTGGCCCTTTCTACTACTTCAAGTTTGTCCTCCTCTCTGGGGCCTGTGACCTCCCTGGAACCCCACTAGGCTGTGGCAGCCATCTCTGCCTTTCACTCCTGCAGGGGAGCTAAGCATCACACCACTTGGAAGTAATGATGGAAACAGCCCTGTGTGAATCCGAGGCAGGGGTCCATAGCAAACAGAAGTGGCCTGGAATGAAGAATGAAGAGTGTGCCTCAGATTTTCTCCAAGTGTGCATTAGAAGCACCTCCCATGGAATATCTGGGAGCGGAGCTGGAATTTTATTTTTAACAGGGTCTCCATGTGATTCTTATGCCCGCAAAGGAAGAATAACCCACTGGTGTAGGGAACTTGGCCTCTCCTTGTCAGACCCTACCAGGATTCCTGTATGCAGTGCCTATATTTGGTGATGCATGTTTATAAATGGACATTTATTGAATAAAGTAGCAAGTGTGTTCGGATCTTTTAAAATCCTCATAATCATCCCCTGTAAAGTAGGTATTATCCCTATTTTAGGGGTGGGGAAACTAAGGCTAAGAAAAATGACCGCCCAGAGATTGGTAACTTGGAGAGAGCGAGAGCCCAGGTCCCTGATACCTTGCTGCCTCATCTGAGCAGTCCCAAATTCCCTTTGGGGCAGCAGACAGGCAGGGACTGGGGCAAGGGTGATGGGCTGAATTTTGAGTTCAAACCCATTTGTTAAGTTCTCCCTCACCATGGCCAGATGATGAACTTTAACTTCTAGCAAGCAGGTGAGTAAGATGATTGCCTTTGGGAGAATGCCTTCACCTTTCCTTTCTCAGCCTGCTCATCTGCACCAAGTGAGCGCCAAGGCCCGCCCAACCCCAGCAATCCTTGCATGGCTGACTCGGTCCTGCAGGCAGACACACACAGGGGTGCTGTGCATAGAATCTCCAGACACTTTACAAACTCATAATCAGTGAGCTATGACTAACTGAGCAAACATTGTAGGGATTTCTTAATAAGGAATTTAAAAACTAGACTCCAAATGGGAAAGATGCATGTAACAAGTTATTGGTGTTTATGTAACACTGAATAGCTTTGATTTCCTTCAGTAGGAACTGACAGCTGGCTGACAGAAAACTCATCCAGGGAGCGAAGACACAAAAGTGAAGTATGAAATTTTGAATAATGTTTTCAGGTAATTTCTATTTCCATTTAGAGTGGGTGTCTGGAAGGGTGAATGCAGTTATGGTTTGAATTGCTTTCATGTATCGACAGATATTTTTAACAGGGCTTATCTCTCTAAGATGCAATGCTTCTTACTTCCTTTTCCTGGCTTCTAGTCCCCTTGTAGCTGTGCAGGGAGCTGGGGACTTCACTGTTTGACCTGCACATGCTCACTGAATCCCCCTGTTTTCAGCAAGCTGCCTCTAAGTTTGGAGCCTTTCTGATCAACTTAGAAAATAAATCTTTGTTTTCTTGCCTAGGAAAGTGGTTCTCTGCTACTTGGGATCAGATAAAACAGGGGGGTCCAGTTATTCTGTCCACAGACTTTTTCAACCATCCTCTTGTTTTAAGCCCTGTTACTCATTGCCATTTGCTCTGGCACTTGGGATCTCTAAGTCCTAAATGTCACAGGTCCTGTGGGTAAGCAGCTCCCTTCCCCTCAGGGCCGCCTCCCTGGGTCTGTGTCTTATCATAGCAGAGGGGGCTATGATAAGGCCATTTGCCACTCCACCAATCAGAGCTTGTTTGAAATTGCTCATCTAATGGTATCTCTCCTCCAATTTTCTTTGTTCTTAAAAATATACATATTTGACTGTGCAAAGTGGCTCACACCTGTAATTCCTGCACTTTGGGAGGCTGAGGTGGGCAGATCACGAGGTCAACAGATGGAGATCATCCTGGCCAACATAGTGAAACTCGGTCTCTACTAAAAATACAAAAAATTAGCTGGGCATGGTGGTGTGGCCTCTAGTCCCAGCTACTCAGGAGGCTGAGGCAGGAGAATCGCTTGAACCTGGGAGGTGGAGGTTGCAGTGAGCTGAGATTGCACCACTGCACTCCAGCCTGGTGACAAAGTGAGACTCTGTCTCAAAAAAGGGTATTTAACTCAGGAGGCTGAGTCAGGACAATCACTTGAACCCGGGAGGCAGAGGCTGCAGTGAGCCAAGATTGTGCGACTGCACTCCAGCCTGGGCGACAGAGCCAGATTCTTGTCTCAAAAAGAAATACATATATACATATTTTAAATCTTTTAAAAAAATAACTCAATGATTATAATTTTGGTGGCATCTTGGGCATAGAGAGAGGAACTAAAGGAGCATCATAAATATGCCATGATGAGTTGCAAGTGATATTAAAGACATTGTAATTTTTAAATGAAAAGCAGCTTATCCAGCCTTTTAATAATTAATATCCTGTAATAATGTTGAAATGATAGTGTTTGGAACTTGTAAGGAAAATACACTTAAAGGATATGTTCTTTCCATGTTTCACTTATTAGATTCCACTGATATTTACAAAATGAGATGAAGCATTGCATCCTAGAAATATGAGATCCTTAAAAAAAATTCTAACATATCATCTGTTATTTTAAATAGGCTTTGGACTGGAGACATGATAAACATTTTAAAAAGCTAATTATGAGATAAACATTTTAAAAAGAGGAATGCAGTGACTGTGAAGACACAACAGGAAAGTCTTTTTCTAGACATTGTCTGATTTCATTACCACATCCCCGTAGAATGAATGTTCTATGATTGTCATTTCACACATGAGGAGCTCAAGACTCCTAGAGGCTGAGAGGCTGGATCAGGGCACACAGCCAATGAGTAGGAGAGTCACGACTGACAGCTGTCTGATGCCTGAACTTTCAGCAGTTGAACTATTATCTATATGGAAGGTGCAACTAAGTTTAGAGATTGCTTATAGTCTAGGGATAACAAAGAGATCCATTGGATGTTAATATGCTATCAACACTCAGGATCCAGCCAGGATGCTTCAAGGAGGAAAGAACATTCTAGGCAAGAGAAGTGGTCTTCATCAAAAGTAGAGTTCAACTCTATGAAAAGGAAATAAGTCAGACGTAAATATCAGTGTTTTTGATGTACAACTGGAGAAGGCAAGATAAAAGAACCCCGGAAAAGGATGAAGTCCTAAAGAGAAGGGGATTCTTCCATTCAGGTACTGATTACAGAAAGAACCTGAACATGGATTACACATTTGGAGAATAAAGTATCTGACACCTTTTTCCTGACAAGTATGTTTAGACAATGTCAAAATTGCTCTACTAAATGTTAAAAAGTGAGCAAACAAAGTGGCTTTAAAAGTCTTTATAATGAGGAAAGAGTCAACCTTATGGGGTTGGTTTTGCTAGACACTCCCCAGTCCTCAGGGGAGAGGGTCTGCCTCTGTCCACGTTGCGGGTGGATTAGGCAGCGAGTTGGTGCCACTGCTCAACTTCTCTGGGACCCTGGAGCCTACAGCACCCTCTTTTTCCACAAGACTGTGATGGGGTCACTGTCCTCTTTAGGCATGGCAGTCACCAGCATAGTGCCAGCTCTTCTTCTTCTCCCAGAACCTCCTGACACCAACCTTGGTGAAAGAAATCTGTGACAGCAAGTGCTCATGTTTAGTGTAGTGGAGAAAGGCCTTTACTTGAGGGTGACTGAAAAGTAGAAAGTCTTGGCTGGGCATGGTGGTTCACGCCTATAACTCCAACACTTTGGGAAGCTGAGGCAGGAGGATCATTTGAGGCTGGGAGTTCAAGACCAGCCTGGGCAATATAGCAAGACCCCATGCCAAAAAATAAAATAAACATTAAAAAAAAATTGTAAGTAAAATATCTTCCCCCAAAGATTCTGCTAAGATTTTAAAAAATAAAAACAAGATTGACCTAAATACTAGAAACTATATGAGAGTATAATATTGAAATCAGGTATCTGGCAACTTGTTTTCATTTGAATATCTATTTCTCAGATGCTACTTTTGGTCAAAGAATTTTTTTTAATGACTGATACTGTATAGCTCCTTGAAATGCAATTACTAAGTGGTTTCTATATTTGATATTATATTCTGGCTCATTTCTCTAAATTTCTATGCTCTATTAAGCCCATTTATACATACAAATGTTTTTAAAATGATTCTTTTGTGATCACTGTCTCACATGAGCTCTTTTCAGATGCTTTGCATTCAGAATAGACCTCTGAGTTGGGACCCAAGGTGTCAACTGATCCCAAATTCCTAAGTTCCTGACTTGCAGGTACATCTGGCCCCAAGGTAGCTTTTACAGAGTATGGCACAGGGAACATAACATCAAAGCATTCACGTGCATATATATTGAGTAGTTCTCTGCTTTGCATCAGGAATGGTACTGAAGTGGAGATGAACACTATGTCCTTTTGAATACTGCCTTTCAGGAGCTTAGTCAGTTGAAATTCCAGTTAAAAGTCAAGGCACAAATGCCATCGATAATATCATGAGAACTGAATTAGTCTTGTAAAAAGTAAGACCTAATAGGACACTTTGGAATTTTTAATAATGAAATATATCTTACATATATGCTATGCTCTTTTCTGCACACACGTTCTATTTTACAATAAGTAAGTAAGAGTGATATACAGAGGAGTATGTGAAATGTGTACTGTTTCAAGAAGGAGAATAAAATGGACACTCTCCTATGCACCACCCAGACTGGGAAACAGAACATCACCTGAACCTTTGGCCGCTCTGTGTCCCTCCCAAATGACATTGTTTTCCTAATCTCTACCAAGGAGTAGCTTTTTGTTGACTTTTGTATTAATCATTCCCTTTGATTTTTAAAAAAATTTTCAGGTTTCCCCTTATACTTGATCCCTAAGTAAAATGTTTATTTTTTAAAAATAGTATCAGGTACAAAATTAGATGAATAAAGAATGGACAAGATTGCCAGCATATGACAAAAGCTTCCAGGAGAGGATAAGCCGGACAGACCCTGGGTCTTAGTCTGGCTCAGTCTCTCTGAGCCTTTACAAGAGCCCCTCCAGGCAAGGTCACGAGTCCTAGGAAGCATGGGGTCGCCCTTACAGTGCTTCTGGCAGAACTACAGAGTAGACCAGGAACTGGATATACAAAGGGATAGGCCATTGAGTCTTTCTCCTCCTAAGCCCACCTGGACTTACTCCCAGGCAGTCAAAGCAAACACCTGAGTGGAGCTGGAGTGCCATTGGCTGCCTCCGAAAGCAGGACACAGAGGAGAGAGCAGAGGTGTGGCTGGGACCAAGCAAGTAGAGAAAAGAACTGAGGGCAGGCTCACCGGGGCATCTGGTCCTCAGTTAACAAGATGGCAAATTGGCAGGGTGGCCTCAGAGGGGATGTTTGGGCACAAGCATTTTCCTGGCATCTCGCTTCACCATTTTCCTGAAAATTCTTCGTGTCTTTCTTCCATGATGATCTCCAGTCTCTGGTATCTTATATTTTCTTTTTTCTGGTTCTACCATGTCATCTTTGTAGATTCCATCCTCTGGTAAATTCTTCAGAGTATGTTGCAGTTCTTCCTTGATGATTTGCTTAATATAGAATTCTAAGCTAAGAACCATTTTTCCTTCAGATTTTAAAAGACCTTCCTTCATTGTCTGTGCTATTTCTTGATTCTTAAATAGACTTATCCCCATCCCTCAAACTCTTAGCCCATCCCTGACCCCAAGATTTCGGAATCTTAGTTGTCTTTGTTCTAGAAATTTACTAGAAATTTGACTATGTGCCATTGTCAGTGTGTGTTTTGTTGGTTTGTTTTTAAATTTTCATTGTACTATGCTCTCCTTTGAGCCATTTCAATTTGGCAGCTCATGACCCTCAAGTCTAGAAACTTTTCTTGATCTTACAGATGATTTCTTCTTCTACTTGCCCCTTCTTCTTCCTACCCCTACTTTTTTCTCTTGTTGAAACTTCTATTATTTTGGATGTTGGAGTTCCTGGTCTAGCCTTCTATCTTTTTCTTTTCCTTTCTTTTCTTTTTGCTTGATTATGTTAGAGATTTTATCAGTGTTACCATCCAACCCTTCTATTGAGTTTTACAGGTTGGTATCATGTTTTTACCTTAAGAGAGCTCATTTTTATGATCTCTGAATATTCCTTTTTCATAGAATCTTATTCATGTTTCATGGTTACAACTGTAAGAGTTAAAGAAAGAGGAAAGAAACATGAAATGTGGCTGGCAGTTAAAGACAGGTTTACTATAGATCAAACCTGAGAGGTGCTCCTGGCCCATTTTGGTCAGGAACCCTTTCTCTTACAGACTAGGAGTGTATATTAGTTTTAGGGTGAGGGGGCTTGGAACATTTATGTGTGTGGAGAAGTTTTTGGCAGGGTTGGAATCTCTCTGGGAGGAGGGGAGGATATCTTGGGGTAGACGTCTTTCCGACTGGAGTGGGGTTTATCTTGGGGCTAGCATGCCTCTAGTTGGGGAGGAGTTTGGAATGTTTCTGGGTGGAGATGTTATTTGTAGTTTATGGTCATACTGACCTTAGCCATTAGGCATGCCTTTGGATTTACGTGGTTTTTTATGAAGGTGAACTTTAGAATGAGGGGCTTGTCCAAGATAGCAATTCTCCTGCTCTGTCAACATCTTCCTATACTTTTGAGGGTAATGAATTTTTGAGATTCTCATTTTTCTAATTAACATGTTTCCTCCAAGTTGCTTTTTTTTTTTTTTTTTTTAGACAGAGTCTCACTCTGTTGCCCAGGCTAAAGTGCAGTCATGTGATCTTGGCTCACTACAATCTCCGCCCCCCCCAGGTTCAAGCAATCCTCCTGCCCCAGCCCCCCGAGTAGCTGGGACTACAGGTGTGTGCCATCACACCCTAATAATTTTTCGTATTTTTAGTAGAGACAGGATTTCACCATCTTGGCCAGGCTGGTCTTAAACTCCTGACTTCGTGATCCACCTGCCTTGGCCTCTCAAAGTGCTGGGATTACAGGCGTGAGCCACAGTGCCCAGCCCCAAGTTGCTTTTTTCAATTTGTTCTAGTCTCTATCTTCAATGTAAGAGGAATTTTTGTTTTTAAATTCTGGTTGTGGCTGCTGACGATTAAAGGGTTGGGATTAAAAGCTGATGAGAAGCCTTAAGCACACAGATTGAGGCTTGTGACCTGTAAGCTTCACTGTTGTTTGACCTGGGTAGCATGTCAGATTCTTGGGAGAAAGCTATAGCAATTTTTCCCTGAGGGGTGAAGGTATGGCTGCCAGCAAGCCGAGCTGGGGAAGTAGGCTGTGGGATCCTTCAGCAGTGGTCAGTAAGCAATCACTTATTCCCCTGTTTCTTTTTCTCAAAGAACAAGAAGACTGGTGTCTCCCAGTCCAGAGATGCTCTGTTTCATCATTTCCTGAGAATAAACCTCTAGACATCCCGTAGGGCAGGAGGGGCAGTCTTCCATATCCTAGTGACTGGGAGTTGGAGGAATGACCTAAGGCTGTATTTCTCAAACTTTACTGTGCATACAAATTGCCTGGGGATCTTGTTAAAATGTAGGCTCTGATTCAGTAGCTCTGGGGTGAAGTCTGAGCTTCTGCACATCGAATGAGTTTTCTGGTGGTGATGCCAGGGTAGGATCACACTTCAGGTAGCAAAAGGACCTAGGAATCTAGCTGCTTATCTAACAGCTTTTCAGCTGTTCCTCCTTATTTTAGCTATATTCTTCACACATATGCTCGCATGCGTACACACACACACACACACACACACACAAAAACACACACACACACACACACACTCTGAGTCAGTTACTACTGGCTCACTGCTTTCTGGCTTCCAAAATATTGTTGCTGCCATCTTCTCATCCCTCTATCTTTAAGAGTTTATGTCTTTGAAAAAATTATTTGGTTTTAAGGAGTTTCAGGAAGAAGCAAAATTAGATGATGTGTCTTCTGCCATATTAACCCTAACTCTAACCATCTGCTAAAACATTATCCTAAAGTTTGGTTGTAACCAAGTAAATGAAGCCTGTTTCCTGATAAATAACTGCTACTTTAGGCCTCTAGGTCTTTGCAAAAGCAGTGTTATCTACTTCTCCCTTCCTCCTTTGTCTGCCTGCCAGATTCTTACACAGTTTTTAGGATCCAACTCAATGGCTGGCTTCTGTGAAGCCTGCTTCAGTCCCCAGGATGTTAAAGCTTCTGTGCTCTCCTGACTCTGTAATCAGCTGCTTATACAGTATCTCTTCCAAAAGACTGTGAGCTCCTCAGGGATAGGGCTTGTGTCTTTGTAGCTCAGTGCCCAGCACATATCAGAAGCCTGTAGAAGTTTAACAATGGAATTTCTGCCTGCATGCTTACTTTTCTCTTTTTTCTTCACTTTTTCGCCGTCTTCATTTTTTCTTTCTTCTGGCTGTTGTTAGATTTGTTATCTATTCTATTATCAAATAGAAATCCATTTTCCATAATTTTAATTTTAAAAGTAAATAGAATAAATAATAGTTTTCACTTTCCAAAAACTATTGAATCAGTGAAACAGATTTAAATATTATATATACATTCATCTGAGTCCCCAACTCTAAGGACTGTTAAAAAACAAAAGTTTTATTAGCCCTAGATGAAGACATAATTCTTGCCACTTAATGGAATGATCTGTTGAAGGAGTCTGAATCTAAAATATTTAAATAAGTTTAACATAAATATTGTTTAGTTTCAATAATGAAAATGTTTACAAAGTCGTCATGGCTTCTTTCAGGTTTCTTGCCTATAAAACTCCTTTTTCAGAGCAGAGATACTGCTGTCAAAATTTAACCCTATAGTTCTTTCTAACCCCATTATCTGGTCAATATATAATTTAAATAATAGAATCAAGAAAATTACATAATCACATGCTCACCATTCCAGTCTCAGTGTGAATTTCAGATATTATGTCAGTTATTTTAACATGTTGTAGCCCAAACAATATTTCATCCTTCAAAAAAAAAAAAAACACAACAGAAAAATGTCCCTCAAATTGAAAATCTAGCTATCACTTGCATTATTTAATTGAAGAGCATGTTTAAGCAATGTAATACTAAAGCTTTTACATTGAGCTACCACAAACATGTTATGTTTTAATGGATCCAGTTGCAATGACACAGAATTTTGGCTCTATGGCTTAAATTTACTTTTTTAAATTTACATTTTAATTAATTAATTTTTTTTATAGACAAGGTCTCACTCTTTCACCCAGGCTGAATGCAGGTGGAATGATCATATTTCACTGTAACCTCAAACTCCTGGGCTCAAGTGATCCTCCTGCCTCAGTCTCCTGAGTAGCTGGAACTACAGGCCACACCACCATCCCAGCTAATTTTAAAATTTATTTTTGGTAGAGACAGAGTCTCAGTACACATTGCCCAGGCTGGTTTCAAATTCCCGGCCTCAAGTAATCCTCCTGCTTCAATCTCCCAAAGTGCTAGGATTACAGATGTGAGCCACAGTACTTGTCTAAATTTGCTTTTTAATATTATTAATTTAAAAAATATCTTCCACAGGTAGAAAATAAGTGGATTACTGTTTAATTAATATGGGACTTTGGAAAGTGCTATGTTGGTGTTATAAATATCAATGAAGATTTTGAAAATAAATTTTAATTTGTAATTTCATAAAGGTCATTACAATTCAAAAATTTATTTTATTTTGCAATTCACTATTTAGCATAATCCCATTTAGGTCGCGTACATATTTTAGAAATTCTCACAAAATGAATATAAATTGGGATGTGGATTCTGGCTAATCTTTTGGTCTTTACTGTCTTTGATAACCAGGTATTGATTTCTAACTTCTGAAGATGGATGAAGGTATGGAAATTTCAAGTGAAGGAAATTCCTTGATCAAAGCAGTCCATCAGAGCCGGCTTCGCCTCACAAGACTTTTGCTAGAAGGCGGTGCCTACATTAATGAGAGCAATGACCGTGGGGAAACCCCTTTAATGATCGCTTGTAAGACCAAACATTTCGATCACCAGAGTGTCAGTAAAGCCAAAATGGTGAAATACCTGTTAGAGAACAACGCCGATCCCAACATACAGGACAAATCTGGGAAAACGGCTCTGATGCATGCTTGCTTAGAAAAAGCTGGCCCTGAAGTTGTTTCCTTGCTCCTCAAGAGTGGGGCTGACCTCAGCTTGCAAGACCATTCTAGTTACTCAGCTCTTGTTTATGCTATAAATTCAGAAGATACAGAGACAATGAAAGTTCTACTTAGTGCTTGCAAGGCTAAAGGGAAAGAGGTCATCATCATCACAACAGCAAAGTCACCCTGTGGGAAGCATACAACTAAACAGTACTTAAATATGCCTCCTGTGGACATAGATGGGTGTCATTCCCCAGCCACCTGCACCACTCCTTCAGAAATAGACATCAAAACTGCCTCATCACCACTTTCAGATTCTTCCGAAACGGAACTGATGCTTTTTGGCTTTAAAGATCTTGAGCTTGCTGGAAGCAATGATGATACCTGGGACCCAGGTTCCCCTGTGAGGAAGCCTGCTATGGCCCCCAAGGGGCCCAAGCTCCCCCAGGCTCCACCGTGGATCAAGAGTCCCCCATCCTTAATGTACCAGAACAGAGTGGCTTCACTGCAAGAGGAGCTCCAGGATATTACACCAGAGGAAGAATTATCTTATAAAATCAATGGGCTGGCACTTTCCAAGCGGTTCATCACTAGGCACCAAAGCATTGATGTCAAAGACACTGCACATTTGCTAAGAGCCTTTGATCAGGCCAGCTCAAGGAAGATGTCATATGAGGAAATAAATTATCAATCTTATCTTTCAGAAGGAAATCAGCAATGCATTGATGTCCCTGTTGACCAGGACCCAGATTCTAACCAGACAATATTTGCTTCCACCTTAAGAAGTATAGTTCAAAAAAGAAACCTGGGGGCAAATCACTACAGCTCTGATTCCCAGCTCTCAGCTGGCCTTACCCCTCCAACTTTAGAAGATGGCAAAGCACTTATAGGAAAGAAAAAGATCCTCTTGCCATCTCCTTCCCAATTGTCAGAGTCCAAAGAATTGTTGGAGAATATCCCCCCAGGCCTCCTGAGCAGGAGAAATCATGCAATTTTAGAAAGGCGAGGTTCAGGAGCTTTCCCTTTGGATCACAGTATTACCCAAACCAGACCAGGGTTTCTCCCACCCTTAAATGTAAATTCTCACCCTCCCATCTCAGATACCAATGTCAACAAGATTTGCAGCCTTCTTTCTTGTGGTCAAAAAATGCTTATGCCAACAGTTCCTATTTTCCCTAAAGAATTCAAAAGTAAGAAAATGTTGTTAAGGAGACAATCATTGCAAACTGAACAAATTAAGCAATTAGTAAACTTTTAGGNATTTTCTTCAAATGTTTATATCATAGAAACAAAGAACTAGAGAAGAAATCTTAAATGTTCATTCTTTTAAATCTCATAATTGGTTAGTCCATAATGGCTAGGCAGATTAAAATGTAATTGATTTGTACTAGGCATCATGAACATAAAAAATAATATATAGTTTCTGCTAAGGAAAATTCTCTCAAACAAAAGGAAAGCTATTTTTCTCAATGCTTCTAATATTTAACAATCTCCATGTAGTCTAAATTTGTCATTTAAAAAAAAATCAGCAAAGAAAGAAGGCCACATATGTTGGGGTAATTTTTTTTAAATTTCAGATTGGCTAAATATTTTATTAGGAAACAGTTTCCAAGTCAATAATTTTTTAACATTTTATGTTAATAAGTGAGATTGCAATTTTTTGTATGCCCCTCAAACCATAAAAGAATACACTGACAGCTATTAAATGTTCTAAGGTCAATAAACTCAAGCTACAAAGAAAGAATGAACTAATTCATTTAAAATGTTAACTGAAGGTAGGTAAAACTCTAATTAAAAATATAAAAGGTTAAACACTGCATTAGAATGAGCAACTAAAATATTCGTGATGTCAGTTTAATCAGTGTCTAACTGGCAAGTGAGTTTTACAACCTACTAATATTCTATGCTGAGTCTTGTTGTTTGTGTACTGTGTTTTGCTTTGCGGAATTATTCTTTCTTCTTATCTTTTAATTCCTGTTATTAGTTTTGGAAGCCTATCCATAGGTTTCCAACGACAAGATGATATAAAAGCTAAAAAGCATTTCTCTTTACTTATATCAAATTATTCTTGTCTTTCAAAAATAATCAAATAAACAAAAAGTTCATCATGGATAGAAACTAAGCACTCACTTTCTTTTAAAAAGAAAAACTGATGATTAGATTAGGTTAATTAAAATTAAGACCAGCAGTAGAAACTTAATCACAAAATGTACTAAATATTTGGGCAATATTAAAAAACACCTTATTTCTGATATGTAGTTATTAGACATTTCTATAATAAGGATAACTTATTTAGTGTGACATTCCAATCATCTAGTATTTTAGGACCTGTGAATAACTTCTAACAAATTAATGAATACCATATTAGTATTATAAAATATCATAAATAATTATATGATCTATATAACTTCAAAGTTTGATGTTTAAACAAAGAATCCTTATTTCAATCTAGCAGTTTAACAGCAAAGAATAAATCAGACTATACAAAACCTAAGTGTATTAATTTGATGACTGTCGTATACAACTTTCTTTGCCTTCTGAGTAGAGGTGATCCTACAATTGGCATAATGCTTTTCTTGGTAATTTGATATAAGCAAGTTGTAATGTACATAGTAATTATTTAATTACTGTGGCTTTTATTTTAAAAAGTAATTAGAGGTTTTTCCATTTCATGTTTTGAACAATATTAATATTAATTACACTAGACATTTTTGATTCAGAACTTAGAATTGTACCTAATATTTACAGGTAGCTAAATGCTTCTGCAAGTTTAATATCGAGAAAAGTACTTGACTTCAAGTTGTAAGGATACAATTTGGAAGGATATGTAAAGAGATTAGTTCATAAACAAAATGGTATCAATAAAGATTTAAAATATCATTTTGGTTACTGATTTTTATTTATCTTTCAAATACTAATGATATTTCAATATAATTTCAAGAGAAATTTTGCCACATGCTACTTTGAATAAATAGAAAACTAAGAAAGAATAACTGTTGTTGCTATTCTGAAACCAACATGAAAAAGATATTTAACAGCATTAAAAAAATGTTTTTTGGCCAGGCACAGTGGCTCACGCCTATAATCCCAGCACTTTGAGAGGCTGAGGTGGGAGGATCACTTGAGGTCAGGAGTTCCAGAACAGACTGGGCAACATGGTGAAACCCTGTCTCTACTAAAATTACAAAAAATTAGGTTGGGTACAGTGGCTCATGCCTGTAATCCCAGCACTTTGTGAGGCTGAGGCAGGTGGATCATGAGGTCAGGAGTTTGAGACAAGCCTGGCCAGTATGGTAAAACCTGTCCCTAATAAAAATACAAAAATTAGCTGGGCATGGTGGTGCACACCTATAATCCCAGGTACTCAGGAGTCTGAGGCAGGAGAATTGCTTGAACCCAGGAGGGGGAGGTTGCAGTGACCCAAGATCACGCCATTGGACTCCAGCCTGGGTGACAGAGCGAGACTGTCTAAAAAAAAGAAGAAACATTTTTTTTGGCCATATTTAGAAGAATTTTAAATCTTCTAACAATCCTAAGAACACTTAACTGTGTTTGGTTCTGGTTGTAAAGTAGTCATCCAGTGGAATGTTCACTCCATTAAGTAAAATATATATCATTGTGATCCCAATGGTGGGTTTTATAGATGTTTGCAATAGCAATTAGGCATGTATATATGTACATATTTTGAAATGCATTTTTGTTACATTTTAACTTCATTTAAGAGTATGATTTAACTTACAGATATAATGACATTTCATTTATTCGTTTTATAGGTAACATTCTTAGTTACTCGGGACTAGGATTTCCAATGAGTACAACTAATGCTGAATCATGGCAGGAGTCCTTTTGTGGAGGACATAGGGCAACCCCAGTTACTGAGACAGGTGTCGACAGTGCCCATTCAAGCGGTGCCCAGGGAAGGGGTGAACAACTGCCTGGCATATTCTTGGCTGGAGACACACCTATCAGGCATCTAGTACTTGAACCCTACAAATGTTCATATACAACCACTCTTATTCTGATTAATCACCCACTGTGTAGCCTTTTAATAATTTGATTCCCATAGTGCTTGCTTAAAGGAGAGAATAAGCCTGTTAGGCTGCTAAGCATAATCATCGTATTTAATTTTTGTATTTCCTGAGGCTTTGACATCCCGAGACCTTGCTGACACTGGAGGAACAGCCCCTCCCAGGATTAACTAATTTCTAGAGATAGAAAACAGCTTACCCCAGGAGCATGCCTTCCACATGCAAACCAACCAATCCAGAGCCCATTCCCCAAACACCTCCTTTATCAGGCTCTGGTAGGGCTCTCATACTCTGGGTCGCCTTCCCTCGTCCTAATCACCCCAGGGCCGGGAGCCAGACAGCTAGAGACGACTCCCACACCCCGGAGCCCACTGACGTTATTCAAACTAGCCAACCGGAAACCTGCTTACTGTGCCTTGCCCATTCCTTCCCACTGAAACCACAACAAAGGCCCTTGCCCACCCTTCCCCCTTGCTCCTTCTGCCTCCCAGCCAACCTGGGTGCTTTCCCATGTGGTGCTGCATAATGTGCACCCACAACCCTCGCCACCAGCCCCATCTCCTCTTGGGAACTGAGCGTAACAAACTCTTTTCAATATCAGTTTGTTGTCTTTTTTTTTGTTTTTTTTTGAGACAGTCTCGCTCTGATGCCCAGGCTGGAGAGCAGTGGTGTGATCTTAGCCTACTGCAACCTCTGCCTCCAGGGTTAGAGAGATTCTCCTGCCTCAGCCTCCTGGGTAGCTGGGACTACAGGTGTGAGCCAACACACCTGGCTAATTTTTTTATTTTTAGTAGAGATAGGGTTTCACCATGTTGGCCAGGCTGGTCTTGAACTCCTGGCCTCAAGTGATCCACCCACCTAAGCCTCCCAAAGTTTTGGGATTAGGGGCACAAGCCACTGCACCCAGCCAATATCAGTTGTCTCTTGATCTGTTGGCCTTACCATACCTGAATAATAATTAAGCCTACTGTGTTAGGCTGTTTTCACTCTGCTGATAAAGACATATCCAAGACTGGGCAATTTACAAAGAAAGAGGTTTAATAGGACTCACAGTTCCACATGGCTGGGGAGCCCTCACAATCATGGTGGAAGGCAAGACATGGATGGCGGCAGGCAAAGAGAGAGCCTATGCAGAGAAACTCCCACTTTTAAAACCATCAGATCTCCTGAGACCCATTCACTATCACGAGAACAGCACTGGGAAAGACCCACCCCCATAATTTGTAATCTCTCACTGGGTCCCTCCCACAACACTTGGGAATTATGGGAGCTACAAGATGAGATTTGGGTGGGGACACAGAGCCAAACCATATCACCTCCATTTTAAAACAAGAAGACATAGTGCAATTGAAGATGACATTCTTAGCACATTAATATCTGAGCTTACATAGTCTTATGCCAATATTCCTCAGATCCTATTTCTAAGTATCCAGGAGGGCCAGATCGTGACCATCACAAACCCACCAGATTTATTTGTGCTGCCCACTGGCCTCCTCAAGGTGATCCTGTCTCTTTGTGTACCTTCTTTGAATGTCTACCATTCTCTCTTTTTTTTTTTTTTT
>NW_016107331.1:1170335-1176901 GCF_001604975.1 Cebus imitator | reverse complement strand
AGAGATTCTCCTGCCTTAGCCTCCTGAGTAGCTAGGACTATAGATGTGCACCACCATGCCTGGCTAATTTTTATATATTTTTTTTTAAGTAGAGGCAGGGTTTTACCATGTTGGCCAGGTTGGTCTTGAACTCCTGACCTCAAGTAATCCTCCTGCCTTGGCCTCCCAAAGTGCTGGGATTACAGGTGTGAGCCACCTCACCCAGGCTGAATGTTTACCTTTTTTTTTTCTTTCTGACAGAGTCTTCCTCTGTCGCTCAGGCCGCAGTGAAATGGTGCGATCTTGGCTCACTGCAACCTCCACTTCCTGAGTTCAAGCAATTCTCCTGCTTCAGCTTCCTGAGTTATTGGGATTACAGGCACCTATCACCACCCCTGGCTAATTTTTGTATTTTTAGTAGAGACTGGGTTTCACCATGTGCCATGTTATCAGGCTGGTCTCGAACTCCTGACTTCAGGTAATCATTCTTAAACAGAAGGCTAGGAAAGGAAAAACTGGGAAGAACAACTAACACAACAAATAGCAAAAACAATTCGAAAGAATGCCGATTAGCTGGAACAATAAATCAAAACCCAAAACTAAGCCTCCTGTTTCCTCAGTGTGGTCGATCCAGATATCCACCTTATGTAACTGCTTTCTGGTGACTTCCCTATGGAACGGCTAGATGCAGCCTGCTTAATGGTCCCACTGGCCCTCACACCCCACAGGGATTGTTCATATGTGCCACAGCAGCCACCTCTTAGTCACTGTGTGACCTACTAGAACCCATGCCTGCTTACCTTACACCCACCAATTCAAACTCCTCTTGTGAAACCTGTTTGGATAACACCCTGGACCCAGTAAAGGCATTGGCCCACAGGTCTCTTCCTCTGTCTCTCCCTGTGCTTCCTGACATCCCTGCATGTGGCCTCCAGGTATGCTGTGTACCCCAGAACCTATAAGCAATAAAATCTTTATTTTTCTCTTATGTCTCTCATAATTATTGAAGGGATGCTTTCCATCTTAAAGATCGTAAATTGAAACAATGTGGGAAAAACAGCAGTTAGTTAAGTAATGCAGATTTGTTGGGAGTGCTAACAGCCTGACTACATTATTTAATCAGTGTCTACTACTGAATCGTAGCACTCGTAGATCAAATATGAAATAGTGCTTTTAATTCTAGGTACCACATCTTAAACTAAAGAATAGGCAGTGAAAGATGAAAAATGATGGAATCTAAAAAAAAATTTTAAATAAGTAAAAGAATTGTTAGGCCGGGCGCAGTGGCTCAAGCCTGTAATCCCAGCACTTTGGGAGGCCGAGGCGGGTGGATCACGAGGTCAAGAGATCGAGACCGTCCTGGTCAACATGGTGAAACCCCGTCTCTACTAAAAATACAAAACATTAGCTGGGCATGGTGGTGTGTGCCTGTAATCCCAGCTACTCAGGAGGCAGAGGCAGGAGAATTGCCTGAACCCAGGAGGCGGAGGTTGTGGTGAGCCGAGATCGAGCCATTGCACTCCAGCCTGGGTAACATGAGTGAAACTCCGTCTAAAAAAAAAAAAAAAAAAAGAATTGTTGCTTAGCTTGGAGATAAAAAGACTCAGTTGAGATTAGATGGCTGGCCTTAGGTACTACAAGAACCAATGTAAGGACTTACTCAGAGTCCTCCAAATAAAGATAAGCTAGAACCAGAAAATTAAGTTACAGAAATATTTCAGTTCTCTCTTAGCTACTGGAGCTGTCTATCTATGGAAAAGCCTGTCCTAGGAAGACCTGAATCACCATTTTTGGAAAGAGGAGAGGAGATGGACATGGAAGAGATGTTAAATCAGAAATTTAAGAAAAATGATTCCATGTACTGAGTACTCTTTAAAGTCTTTTAAAATAGATAGTTCTTTAAGATAATCTTTATTTTATTAACTGTTCCACATTTAGCAGAAAAAGCTGAAACAAATGACTGAAGTTGAAAACTTTCAAAAAGGATCTTGTTGTCAATTTAAAAAATTGCTATCCTACCCCTGCAATTCTGAGCCCTACTGATATCAAGAATTTGGCACCTAAGGGAAGAATACTTCCATCAGGGGATACCATGGTAGTTCCCCTGAAATAGAAGCTGAGGTAACTACCTGGTAATTCCAGTTTCCTTCATAGGCAATAAAGGGGCCATGGCTAGAGTGATTCTCAGAACCCACAAAATAGGAGCTACAGCGAGCATGGGTGGAATCTGAGGAACCCACTGGGCACCCCCTTAAACTCTCATGGCCAGACACAAATGTAGATTATCTCAATTACACACAAGCAGGACTATCAGGGCCTCAGAACCCCCAAGAATGAAGGATTGGGGGGGCATCACCAGGTACTTTTTTTTTTTTTTCGAGACAGGGTCTTGCCACATTGCCCAAGCTGGTCTGGAATTCCTGGGCTCAAGCGATCTGCCTGCCTCAGCCTCCTGAATAGCTGGGATTACAGGGACACCCCACTATACTCAGATAGACTTTCTTGCCCACATTCATTAGAGGGAGCAGCATCGAGATAAGGTCCACACGTCTGCCTGGAGAAGTCAAGAAACACTCCTTGAAGGAGCCCAGATTTGGGGCAGAGCTGCACGGGCTGCTTGAAGAGCCCATTCTATTCTAATCCAGAGTTTTTTAATTAGCCCCTGAATTGACAAAGGGCAACAGACTCTCACACTGAATATTTCAATTAAATTTTTTGAACTTGATTATATTATTTTGCTCCAAGGAAAGCATAAAGAAGAAAGGGACAATGACCAGCTTTAGTGAAGATTCAACAATAGCAATCAAACCCAGAACACCATAGTTGCCAGATTTAGTCAGACTGGTTCCTCTGGCAAGCAGAAATGTAGAAAGCAAAGGCAGCTTTCTTGCAAGGACAGGTGGCTGTATGAGCACCTTTCAAGCCCTGCCTACTCTCTCTCCACCCTGAAGGTGGAATTGGGTGGATAGTTTTATTGTTTAATATTATGAAATAATTTAATTTTTTTTGTCTTTCATAGAGATGGGGTCTTGGTATGTTGCCCAGGCTGGTCTCAAACTCCTGGGCTCAATGGATCCTCCTACCTCAGTCTCCCAGAGTGCTGGGATTACAGGCGTGAGCCACCGTGCCCAGCCTTTAAACCATTCAAATATGTAGTAGAGATTACTAAGAGGGGGCAATGGGGAGAAGGATGGTCTTTAAGAAACTGGCAGGATTACAAAAGCAATTTACAAATTCAATGCAATTTCCATGAAAATACCATTACCATTCTTCACAGAACTAGAAAAAATAATCCTAATATTCATATGGCACCAAAAAGGAGCATACATAGCCAAAGCAAGACTAAGCAAAAAGAACAAATCTGGAGGCATCACATTACCTGATTTCAAACTATACTATAAGGCCATAGTCATCAAAACAGCATGGTACTGGTATAAAAATAGGCACATAGACCAATGGAACAGAATAGAGAACTCAGAAATAAACCCAAATACGTACAGCCAACTGATCTTCGACAAAGCAGACAAAAACATTAAGTGGGGAAAGGACACCCTATTCAACAAATGGTGCTGGGATAACTGGCAAATGACATGTAGAAGAATGAAACTGCATCCTCATCTCTCACCTTATACAAAAATCTACTCAAGATAGATCAAGTACTTAAATCTAAGACCTGAAACTACAAAAATTCTAGAAGATAGTATCAGAAAAATCCTTCTAGACGTTGGCTTAGGCAAGATTTCATGACCAAGAACCCATAAGCAAATACAATAGAAACAAAGATAAATAGCTGGGACTTAATTAAACTAAAGAGCCTTTGCATGGCAAAAGGCACAGACAGCAGAGTAAACAGACAACCCACAGAGTGGGAGAAAATCTTCACAATCTGTACATCTGTTAAAGGACTAATATCCAGCATCTACCATGAACTCAAACAAATTAGCAAGAAAAAAACAAACAATCCCATCAAGAAGCGGGCTAAGGACACAAATACACAATTTTCAAAAGAAGATATACAAATGGCCAACAAACATATGAAAAAATGCTCAACATCACTAATGATCAGGAAGATGCAAATCAAAACCACAATGCAATATCGCCTTACTCCTCCAAGAATGGCCATAACCAAAAAATCAAAAAATAATAGATATTGGCGTGTCTGCAGTGAAAAGAGAACACTTCTAGACTGCTGGTGGGAATGTAAACTAGTACAACCATTATGGAAAACAGTGTGAAGAGTTCTTAAAGAACTAAAAGTAGAACTACCATTTGATCCAGCAATCCCACTACTGGGTATCTACCCAGAAGAAAAGAAATCATTACACAAAAAAGATACTTGCACATGCATGTTTATAGCAGCACAATTTGCAATTGCAAAAATGTGGAACCAACCCAGAGGCCCATCAATCAATTAGTGGATCAAGAAACTGTGATATGTGTGTGTATGTGTGTGTATGTGTGTGTGTGAGGGAGAGAAATACTACTCAGCTATAAAAAGGAATGTGAATTAGTGGCATTTGCAGCAACTTGGATGGGATTGGAGACTATTTTCTAAGTGAATTAATTCAGGAATGGAAAACCAAACATTGTATGTTCTCACTCATAAGCGGGAGCTAAGCTATGAGGAATCAAAGGCATAGGAATGATACAATGGACTTTGGTGACTCAGGGGAAAGGGTGGGAAGGGGATGAGGGATAAAAGACTACAAATTGGGTTCACGGTACACTGCTCGGAAGATGGGTGCACCAAAATCTCAAAAATCACTGCTAAAGAACTTACTCGTGTAATCAAATATCACCTGTTCCCCCAAAACCTATGGAAATTAAAACAAAAACAAAAACAAGACAAAACAAAACAAAACAAAAACCTGGCAGGATTAAATACCAAAAAAAGAATATCTTAGAGTGATTTCAGGGTTAGGTAGGTAGGATTTCATTTTTCTTTCCCAGTTGGTAGAAGTAACATCAATGAGTCACTGAGAAACACAGCCACACCCGGCTCTTTTCCATCATGATAAGGTCAGTGGTATTAACTGACACTCTGTCAGCCAATCTAAAAATACTAGACTCCTCCCTCTCCCCCATACTAGTCATTCAACTACACATTCTTTCTTTTTTTATTTTACATTTTATAATTATTGTTACTATTTTTTATTATTATACTTTAAGTTCTGGGGTAGATGTGCAGAACATGCAGTTTTGTTACATAGGTATACACATGCCATGGATTATCCATCACACCACCATCTACATTAGGTATTTCTCCTAATGCTATCCCCCTACCCCCTGCTATCTCTGCCCTAGCCCCCTACCCACCGACAGGCCTCAGTGTGTTATGTTACCCTTCCTGTGTTCTCATTGTTCAAAACCCACTTATGAGTGAGAACATGCGGTGTTTGGTTTTCTGTTCTTGTGTCAGTCTGCTATTCATTCATACCACTGCAAAGGACATGAACTCATCCTTTTTTATGGCTGCATAGTATTCCATGGTGTATATGTGCCACATTTCTTTATCCAGTCTATCATTGACGGGTATTTGGGTTGATTCCAAGTCTTTGCTATTGTGAACAGTGCCACAATAAACATGTGTGTGCATGTGTCTTTATAATAGAATGATTTATAATCCTTTGGGTATATACCCAGTAATGGGATTGCTGGGTCAAATGGTATCTCTATTTCTAGATCCTTGAGGAATCATCACACTGTCTTCCACAATGGTTGAACTAATTTACACTCCCGCCAACAGTGTAAAAGTGTTCCTATTTCTCCACTTCCTTACCAGCATCTGTTGTCTCCTGATTTTTTACTGATCGCCATTCTAACTGGCGTGAGATGGTATCTCAATGTGGTTTTGATTTGCATTTCTCTAATGACCAGTGATGATGAGCATTTTTTCATGTTTGTTGACTGCATAAATGTCTTCTTTTGAGAAGTGACTGTTCATATCCTTTGCACTTTTTGATGGGGTTGTTTTCTTCTTGTAAATTTAAGTTCTTTGTAGATGCTGGATAATAGCCCTTTATCAGACGGGTAGATTGCAAAAATGTTTACCCATTCTGTTGGTTGCTGGTTCACTCTAATGATTGTTTCTTTTGCTATGCAGAAGCTCTGGAATTTAATTAGATTCCATGTGTCTATTTTGGCTTTTGTTGCCAATGCTTTTGGTGTTTTAGTCATGAAGTCTTGCTCATGCCTATGTCTTGAATGGTATTGCCTAGGTTTTCTTTTAGGATTTTTATGGTGTTAGGTCTTATGTTTAAATCTTTAATCCAACTGTAATTAATTTTTTATAAGGTATAAGGAAGGGATCCAGTTTCAGCTTTCTGCATATAGCTATCCAGTTTTCCCATCATTTATTAAATAGGGAATCCTTTCCCCATTGCTTATTTTTGTGAGGTTTGTCAAAGATCAGATGGTTGTAGATGTGAGGCATTATTTCTGAGGCCTCTGTTCTGTTACCTTGGTCTGTTTCCTCAGTCTGTATCTCTGCTTTGGTACCAGTACTATGCTGTTTTGATTACTGTAGGCTTGTAATATAGTTTGAAGTCAGGTAGCATGATGCCTCTGGCTTTTTTTTTTTTTTTTTT
>NW_016107331.1:1148368-1170220 GCF_001604975.1 Cebus imitator | reverse complement strand
TTTTTTTTTTTTTTGAGACAGATCTCGGTTCACTGCAACCTCCACCTCCCAGGTTCAAGCAATTCTTCTGCCTCAGCCTTCGAGTAGCTGAAACTACAGGTGCATGCCACCATGCCCACCTAATTTTTGTATTTTTAGTAGAGACCGGATTTCACCATATTGGCCAGGCTGTTTTTGAACTCCTGACCTCGTGATCCGCCTGCCTTAGCCTCCCAAAGTGCTGTGATTACAGGCATGTGCCACTGCACCCAGGCCATAACCTTTATTTCTTGAGCCTCTCCATCCCCTTTTGGTGTCACCTTAATTCAGGCCTTCATCTTCTTTCACTTTGAGGATTCCAGATCTCCCAAGTGATTTCCTCCATCTCACCATCATTATCACTTTTCTAACATTCAAAACTGATAATAACGTTTTCCTACTTAAAGTAGTACAAAAACTCCCACTCCCTAAGAGAAAAGAAGGCAACTCCTTTCCCCAGAAAATGAATCTGGTTCCTGCCTCATACGGTGATGCCTCCAGAAACTCTTCTGAGCAAGTTGATCAGGATCTTTCCTGCTTGGCTCAGGTGGGTCAGCCCGAAAGGTCCTTCCCCATCAGTCTACCCAGTGAATCTTACTCATCTTTTAAGACACAGCTTGTGTCCCCTCCCAATTAAAACAGACTGCTGTCTCTTCAGGGACTATACCACAAGCCATGTGTTGTTCCATCCAGGATTTTTAGCAAATATTCAACTTATCATTTACAAGTCTCTCTCCCATGACTAGACTACTGTAAGCTCCATTTCTGAATTATATAGGGACAATTTTGGAATTATTTGTACAGCCTCAGCACATCAGACCTTGCTTAGATGACTGTCCCTTCCCTCCCTATCTGACCCCGGACTTCCTACTGAGCTGTGAAGTCTTGACAGGAGATTCCCTCATGAAAGACACAGGTGACTGGACAAGCTGGTTCCCCAGACCAAAGGTTGATGGGTATAAAGAGGTAATTACTATGAAGAGTGAGAGTGACACTAATGTGGAACACTAGGACACTAGAGCCTGAGCTCCCTCAGATCCTGCCGTAAATAACAAGGTCAGAGAAACAGCATTTGTCTATATATTGACTAGGTACTTAATTTTTAAAAAAATTACAGGAAAAAACAAAACAAAACAAAACAAAACCATGACCCCAACTCCAATAAACAAGCAAATTAAAAACTGTTCCAAGTTACTTTTAATCATTACCCACTGGATAAGTACATATCTGGCTAATTAACAAATTATACCATTCTTACAGGACAATGAGCTACTCTATTAAAAGCCTTTGAATTTTTGAACAATTGATTTTCTTTCTTTTCTCTCTTTTTTTTTTGAGATGGAGTTTCACTCTTGTTGCCCAGGCTGGAGTGCCATGGTGGGATCTTGGCTCACCACAACCTCTGCCTCCCGGGTTCAAGCTATTCTCCTGCCTCAGCCTCCTGAGAGTAGCTGGGATTACAGACATGCGCCACCATGCCTGGCTAGAACAATTGATTTTCTTATTAAAGTCTCTTTTGGAGTTAGGATTGCTTTGTCAGTCTTGGGAAATAGGCTTTGGATATTATATGGTATCACCACCAATATATTAGACATGAACTTAGAGGAGACAAATAGGTGGCACTTAACTATTATGTTGTGCATTTGAACTTCTTTGCAAAAATTTTCTACACATACGAAAATATACACTTTTACATATTTATGCTCTTTTACAACCTGCAGTATGCTGTAACATCTTTCCATATTAATAAAGGTTGGGCCGGGCAGGATGGCTCGCATCTGTAATCCCAGCACTTTGTGAGGCTGAGGCAGGCAGATCACCTCAGGTCAGGAGATCGATATCAGCCTGGCCAACATGCTGAAACCCCATGTCTACTAAAAATACAAAAAAAATTAGCCAGATGTGGTGGCACATTCCTGTAATTCCAGCTACTCGGGAGGCTGAGGTGGGAGAATCACTTGAACCCAGGAGGCGGAGGTTGCAGTGAGCCGAGATTGTTCCACTGCTCTCCAGCTTGGGCAAGACAGTGAGACTCTGTCTCAAAAAAAATAAAAAAGGTCACTTTTTCAGTTTCTGCATAGCATTCTATTGCATTTCAATACATCGAGGCCTTTAAAATATTATTGAAAATGGATATATCATTTACATACAGTAAAACGCACAAATATTAAATGTTACAATTCAGTAAGTTTTCTGCCTTGCCTACGTACACATCAAAATAACCACCACCCCGGAACAAGATACAGAACATTTTCAACATCTAAAAAAGTTCCAGCATGCTCCATCCCAGACAATACCCCACAGAACGGCATAGGTTACTACTATTCTGACTTCTAGCACCATATATTAGTTTTGACCATTCTTGAACGTCATATAAATGGATCCAGATAGCATGTTTTCATTTGTGCCTGCTTTTCGTTTTGCATGCTGTTGTTAATAATCATCTTTATTGTCGCATCAGTTCAAACTGTTTTAGTGCTGTGTAGTAATTTCATTGCATGAATCTACCATTATTTATAAATTCTCTCGCTGATAAAAGTTGGGGTTGTTTCCAGTTTTTGGCTATTAAGAATACAATATTTATGAACATTCTTTTACAAGTCTTTAAATGCAAGCATATGAGCTCTTTTGAGTACATGGCTATTCAGAGTGGCTGGGTCTTAAGGTAGAGATATACTTATCTTTATTAGAAACTGCCAAACTGTTTTCCTTTTTTTCCTAAAAGGTGTTTTTTGTCTTTATAATATTAATCTTTCTAGTAGGCATGTACTGGCATTTATTGTGACTTAAACTTGGCTTTCCTAAATAAGTAATGCTGTTGAGTTCCTTTCCATATTCTTCTGGCCATTTGCTTTTTTTTTTATGTGAAGTATCCAAGTCTTTTGCTCATTTTCAGTCTCTTTTGTGTGTGTGTTTTCTTAACAGTTTACAGGAGTAATATACTGTCAGATATGCGTCAATGATGTCTTTTCTTGAGAAGTTTTAAGTTTTGACTAAGCCCATTTATTAACATTTCCTCTTATGCCTAGTGTTTTCTGGGTTATAAGAAACCTATGCCTACTCCAAAGTCATGAAAACATTCTCCCTTATTCTCTTCTAAATGTTTTAAGATTTTAGCTTTTACATTTTGGCCTAAGATCCATCTCAAATTATTTGTTTATGGCATGACATAGGGATCAAGGTTTCTTTTTTTTTTTTTTTCCATATGGATAGCCATTAAAATTTTACTTTTCAACAGAATACATTTTATAATTCTCTTATGTGTTTTTGTTCCTGAGAACAATTTAAAACATACCTTTAATTATTAATCTAAGTGAGGCTTGATGTGGTGGCTCACGCCTGTAATCCCAGCACTTTGGGAGGCCAAGGCAGGCAGATCACATGAGGCCAGGAGTTCAAGAACAGCCTGGCGACATTGTGAAATTGTGTCTACTAAAAATACAAAAATTAGCCAGGTAATTACACTCCTGTAATTCCAGCTATTTGGGAGGCTGAGGCATGAAAATCACTTGAAAGCCAGAGGTGGAGACTGCAGTGAGCCAAGATTCTATCACTGCACTCCAGCCTGGGTGACAGAGTAAGACTCTGTCTCCAAAAAAAAAAAAAAAAAATTAATCTAAGTGATATCAGGCTAATAGATTTCTCAATATATAATTTTACCATATTAATATTTTTAAAAATATTATCAAAGGTGGGATAATTTGTAGTAAAAATAATATTCTCAACAAGAGATTTTTACTTCAAACTTCAACAAAAGGCAGTTTATTGCCGGGCGCGGTGGCTCACATTTGTAATCCCAGCACTTTGGGAGGCCGAGGCGGGTGGATCGCGGGGTCAAGAGATCAAGACCATCCTGGTCAACATGGTGAAACCCTGTCTCTACTAAAAATACAAAAATTAGCTGGGCATGGTGGCACACGCCTGTAGTCCCAACTACTCGGGAGGCTGAGGCAGGAGAATTGCTTGAGCCCAGGAGACGGAGGTTGCGGTGAGCCGAGATCGTGCCATTGCACTCCAGCCTGGGTAANAAAAAAAAAAAAAAAAAAGGCAGTTTATTTATAAATTCACTTGCCTTTAGTAATGCATGGTCTTTGTAGAAGATTTATAAGTTAATTTTAAAAAATTATTCTCTATAGCAGTTGGTGAAATTTCATAATGAAATTGCATCTTTTGACTTTGGCAAACAACCATGGATAGTAAAGTTTTAGGTATTATTTGACAAGAAGCATTTCATTCGACTAGAGCTGAATTTGCAAGTGAAAATACTATAATTGTCTTTAAGTATTTATATGTGTACAATGTTTCATGTTGTATCTCTTAGTGCTATCTATCTATAATAGACATGATCACAGGATAAATCTAAAAGAAGAGAAACTAACTTTACTGAGCATTCCCTATGTCATTGAGCTAGATGTCTCTACTACACGAATCTCACATAATCCTCACAACAAACCTACAAGAGAAATGTCATTTCCCCACCTCCATTTTATAGACAAGTGAGCCTAGAGTCAATGGCGTTACAGATTTCCCAAAGTCTATGGCTAGTAAGGGATAGAGCTGTGGCTGTAATGAAAATCTGTCTGAATTCAAAACGGAAATTCTAGAACTATGTTATTCTCTGAGAGAAAAATGGTTGATTAATAAAAAGCAAATTATATATTTTAGGACATTCACTAGTAAAATATTTCTTAATAAATCAAAGCAGCCACATATTTTTTCTGAATGTTTTTCTCAGGACTGTGCCAGGTACTGTAAAAGATACTTAAGCATGAACCTTTGCCACAAAGGAATTTACAGTCTAGCTGAGGAGACATAGCTAACATGCACAAGTCAATTAGTGAACATAACTAAATGGTTAACATTAATGGTTAAAGTAAGATCTAGAAGCCACTGATGCTGAATAAATTTTTTTAATGAAGAACTGTGTTGGAGCACAACAAATTGACATTTAGGTGGGACTGCATTATGAAGGGTCTTGAAAGAGGAAAAATGAGTAAAATTGAGTTTAAGCCCTTGAAGGTCTTTGATTTGGCATAAAGAAAGAGGTATTTAAGAAAGTTTTGGCTGGGCACCGTGGCTCATGCCTGTAATCCCAGCACTTTGGGAGGTGGAGGCTGGCAGATCACCTGAAGTCAGGAGTTCAAGACCAGCCTGACCAACATGGTGAAATCCCATCTCTACTAAAAATACAAACATTAGCTGGGTGTGGTGGCGCATACCTGTAGTCCCAGCTACTCAGGAGGCCGAGGCAGGAGAATCACTTGAACCTGGGAGACGGAGGTTGCAGTGAGCCATGATCGCACTACTGCACTCCAGCTTTAAGCGACAGAGCAAGACTCCATCTAAAAAAAAAAAAAAGAAGAAGAAGAAAGTTTTGTTTAGCAGAAAAACTCAAAAACTCAGGTTATCTCTGAGAAGAGTGTGAGAAATAAAGCCATGAAAAAAGTAGTTAATAAAATTCTAGTAGTAAAACAAGGACCTGAGTGAAGGTAGTGGCAGTAAGAAACTTGGAAAACAAATGATATACGACAAAGACTAAAACTTCTCTCCAACAGTATATTGTTCACTATAAGTCAGATATTATAAAAATAATATAAAAAATATACTTAGCCACTAGCATGCTTCCCAATCATATGGAAATTCTAGATCTAATTTATAGTTTCAGGAAACGGATTAATAGATCTTGATATGAGACAGCTGCTCACCCCTGTGAAAATTAAAAACATTTAAAAAGCCCTCTTCCTTTTTGATTATCTCTGAAATAACCAGTTTTCTAGGAAAAAGGAAAAGTGCCATCTTTTTCATAATCTCTGCAATGCAAGTGTCAAGCAAATGTGATTTATACCTGTTTTATGACATACAGATTCTGCCAATTATTTTCAGTTTATCAAAACCACTTTTTATAAAGGGGTGCAGAGTATCGTTTTCCTGAATTATTATTAGACTAGGCCTACATGTGCAAATAAATCTCTTCTTTCCAAATCTTGTATGTAAGTGCACTATTATAAGGCCATATGCCCACAGAGTAAGCACACAATAAGTGTTTCTTGATTAGATGACTTGGAACATAAACCAGTAACCATGGTAATTAATTCAGACCAATGCAGAGAAAGATTATGAAACTAAAACACAGGAAACAATTGAGGAGAATCTTCTTAGAGATTAACTTTGATTCCAATGGCTTGTTTAAATTCATGGTTTTGTGGTTCCAAGATGTCATAGAAAACTTGGTTTTTGTCAAAATGGTCTCTAATGTAAAGTAAATCTTCAATGGAATAGCTATCATTTCTTCCGGTCCAAATAGTCAGGCTGTACCTGCATTGAAATAAAACAGAATTATATAGTTAAAAGCGCAAGATAAAGTGATGAGTCATTCCAATCAGCCTAAAAATACTTTCACTTGTCTCTAACTCAAATGCACACAGATGAAAAAATTAATCAGCAATGGTGTAACTGTACTTTCCTATTTCATTCTTTCATCAATATCAGAGGGATGAGAGACAAAAAATATTCACACTGCTGTTGTTTAAATGACATAACTGCTCTATCTGCATTACAGGAATGTTAAATGAACTAAGAAAGCAGGCTGGTGGCATGAGAAATGGGTCTAATTTTGAAAAAAGGAATCAAAGAGACTGTGTGGCTGATGGAGGAATCTGTAACCCCGGTTTGTTCAGGAGCCTGGTCTGAGTGAAAAGCACAATGGTAAGGGATTGTGAAGATACACAAATGTCAGTGACATCCACAGCACTTATGGTCATATATGTAGGCCCTGCTGCTTCTTTTGGAGGTTTCTGTATGAGACACAAGAGTGCCAAGAGATGTCACTAAGAATGGCAAATAGAATACACTTAGAAGTTTTTCTGAAGAGCTGAAAACCAATAACCTACGTAAACTCATTATGGATGTAAGAGTATGCTCAGAATGTTTATGTTACTTAAACTGTACATTTTTATTTCTTCTGGTGACACTACTACTGTTGCATTAAAGTCTGGGGAAATGCAAAGCTGCTAAGCGGTTTCATATTTATATTCCCCACAAACTTGTCAGAATCCAGGGGAAAATTTCCAAAGCATTTTTTCTACTGGTGATAAGAAATAACTGCCTAACCAAGGCATATTTTCTTGTCACACTGACACATTCCTGCCCTTAAGGATGGTGACATTCATCATTCGGGAAATATAACAGAGGAAGGTAATTTGGATATCGTCCCACAGCAGTATCATATGACAAACCAAAAAGAATTTAAACTACAGCTAAGGACACAGAAAAAGAAAAATGAAAATTAGTTCTGAAACCTGTAGTTTTTGCTAAAATGGAATCTTTATTACTTTATCTGGGCACCATGGTGACAAACCTTTATAGAAAGGCATGGTTATGAGCATTCAGATTAAAAGAAGAGCTTCCCAGTATAATTTTGCCTCTTAACATTCACTTCATTGTATTTAGATTGAAATGGAAAAAAAAAATTGCCTGAGGGTAAACTGTATTCATTGATATCAATTCTCAAACTTCATTTTTTTACTTTATTGTGAAATAACACACATAATTCTTCAGATTGTGGTTTTGATTTAAAAAAAAAAAGCAGTACATATAACATAAATAGAAATTTTATCAGATTATTATAAAGTGAACTCCAGTGTAATCAAAACAAATAAACAGAACATGGCCAGCAGCTGAGGAAGCACCATGGTGTCACTGCTCTATCATAATTCCCTCTCCCTTCAAGTGGTCACGATCTTTAAGATTGTTAAGTACGTGACAGAGAAGGAAATGGGAACAATTACATAGTGAAAGAGACTGAGGAGACATGATAACTACATTCAGTGCATGTTCTTGGAGAGTTTTCTGGATCAGAAGGGAAAAAGAAGTATTGTTGCAATGGTTGGTAAAATCTGAATGGGGTCCGTGCCCTGTATGCTAGTGTTGTATCAACGCTGACTTCCTGATTGGGAGGCTAGACGGTGGTAATACAGAAGTGAGTCCTTTGGGACGGTATTCTCTGAAGTACTTAAGGATAATGAGGCTCAACCAGAAACACGTAAATAGAAAATTATACATCTGGAGAGAAATAATGGACAAATGCAGGAAAATGTTAACAACTGTGGAATTTGGGTGAAGGAGATGTGGTAGTTTTTGTGATTTTTCTGTAAATTTAAAACTTAAAAGAAAAATAACTGAAAATCACTCCTAAAAAAGACAGTATTAAAAAAAAAAATCCCGGGTGTGGTGGCTTAGCCTGTAATCCCAGCACTTTCGGAGGCCGAGGCAGGTGGACTGCCTGAGCTCAGGAGTTCAAGACCACCCTGGGCAACATGGTAAAACCCCGTCTCTACTAAAATACAAAAAATTAGCAGGGTGTGGTGGTACGCGCCTGTCGTCCCAGCAACTTGGGAGGATGAGGCATGGGAATCACCTGAGACCCGGAGGCGGAGGTTGCAGTGAGCCGAGATCACCCACTGCGCCCAGCTAAGGTTACAGAGTGAGACTCTGTCTCAAAAAAAAAAAGCAAAATGCCATAAAGTTAATTTTCAAATAAAAGATAGGGCAAAGTTACTCAAAGCAAACAAAAAGAAAGACAATATGCCTATTTGGTTAAAAAAAAAAAACAAAAAAAATCATTAAATAAGACCAAGAACACTGTGGTAGAGGTATCATTCTTAGTGAAGACACAATAGATGTGAATAAATAAATAGCATATAATGAACATTTTAAAAGCAAAAACTATGAAGGTGGGTGAGGAAATAGATATAAATACTTTAAGAGCTAGAGATGACATATATTTGTACATATGCAAAATAACACACTAATAAGGTTATTTATGGTAACACTGTAATATAAAATATTAGAACTATGCTAAATGCCCATCAAAAGGAGGCTGGTTAAGTCAATTATAGTGCATACATAAATATCATGCACCTAGGAAAGAAAAACAAGAAAGTTTACTTCAGAAAGAGCTTCATAATATATTAAGCTAAAAAGAGAAAAAGGAAGGAAAAGGAAAAAAATCAAAGAAAAGAACAAAACCAAAGGAGCAAAGTGTATAACATGCTATCTTTTGTTTTAAAAAGGGGACCAGGTGTGGTAGCTCACACCTGTAATTCCAGTGCTCTGGAGGCCAAGGCGGGTGGATAACTTGAGGTCAGGCATTCAAGACCAGCCTAGCCAACGTAGTAAAACCCTGTCTCCACTAAAAATAAAAAAAAATTAGCCAGGTGTGGTGGTGGGCTCCTGTAATCCCAGCTACTGGGGAGGCTGAGGCACGAGAATTGCTTGAGCCCAGGAAGCAGAGGTTGCAGTGAGCTAAGATTGTGCCACTGCACTCCAGCCTGGGCAACAGAGTAAGATTCCATCTCAAAATAAATAAATAAATAAAATAAAAATAAAAACAAAAAGGAGGGGAAATTATGACACTCTATTTACATTTACTCTTACATGTATAAAGAAAGTAACAACTATAGTTAGTGACACTGGGCAGGAAAACTGGGCAGATGAGAAAAAGGCTTTTCACAGTATAAGTCTATTCAGTTTTTGAACTAATTTTCTTCTTTGAAAAATTAAATTTAAAATACTTTTTTTTCTTGAGATGGTTTCGCTCTGAGTTATAGTCAATGTGTTCTAACAGGAAGACATGTAACATCAGTAACACTGCAGAATAGAAGTTTCTATCCCTCGAATACCCCACTGAAACACTGATTTTGACAACTACTTATATAGATAAAAGCACCTTTGTGGGAACCCAGGAGTCCAGTGGAAAGGTTCTGCTACTACACTGGAGAACACACATACAAAAAATCTGAGAACAGACACATTGAAGAAGGTAAAACATTTCACTTTACCCACATTACCCCTTCTCTAAGGCAGCACAGTTCAGTGCCAACAAAGACCTCCTTGGCCTGTGTATTCTCCTATGAGGAAAGTAAGAGTGTGGTAAGTACCTAGCTTCACTACCCATGTGGGATGCTGCTCAAGAGGTCCACCTCATCCTCTCACCCCGCCCAGAAGGCTGAAGGGATCAGCAAGGCTGATTAGTCCAGGAGCAACAGGAATTGGAAAGTGGGTAGAGGCTCACTTGTTTTTAATTTTAGTGGGTACATTGTAGGTATATATATTTATGGGGTACATGAAGTGTTTTGATATAGGCATGTAATATGTAATAATCACTTGAAAAAGGGGTTCCCATCCCCTCAAGTATTTATCCTTTGTGTTACAATCTAATTATACTCTTCTAGTTATTTTTAAATGTACAATTAAATGAACAATAGTCACCCTGTTGTGCATCACATACTAGGCCTTATTCATTCAAATATTTTTTCATATCCATTAGCCATTCACATCTCCCCCAACACCCACCACCACTACCTATCCCAGTGTCTGGTAAACCAACCTTCTCCTCTCTATCACCTTAGGTTCAATTGCTCCAATTTTTAGAATCCTCAAATAAATGAGAACATGTGATGTTTGTCTTTCTGTGCCTGGCTTATTTCACTTAACATAATGATCTCCAGTTCCATCCATGTTGTTGCAAATGACAGGATCCCATTCTTTTTTATGGCTGAATATATCCCATTGTATATAAGTGCCATATATATATACTTTAATCTATTCATCTGTTGATGAAAGAACACTTTGGTTGCTTTCAAATCTTGGCTATTGTGAATAGTGCTTCAACAAACATGGACGTACAGACATCTCTCGGATACGCTGACTTCCTTTCTTTTGTTTACATACCCATCAGTGGGATTGCTGGATTATATGGTAGCTCTATGTATACTTTTTTCCTTAAAAAACTAAAGCCCTCATACCAACAGCATACAAGGGTTCCCTTTTCTCCACATCCGGGCTAGCATTTATTGCCTGTCTTTTGGATAAAAGTCATTTTAATTGGGGTGTGATGATATCTCATCGTAGTTTTGATTTGCATCTCCCTGATAATCAATGATGTTGAGCACCTTTTCATATGCTTGTTTGCCATCTGTATGTCTTTTCTTGAGAAATGTCTATTCAAATCTTTTGTCCATTTAAAATCAGATTATTAGATTTTTTCCAGTTGTTTGAGCTCCTTATATATTCTAGTTATTAATCACTTGTTAGATGGGTAGTTTGCAAATATTTTCTTCCATTCTGTATATTGCCTCTTTACTTTTTTGACCATTACCTTCACTGTGCAGCTTTATGACTTGATGTGATCCCATTTGTCCATTTGTGCGTTGGTTGCCTTGCTTGTGGAGTATTACTAAAGAAATCTTTGCTCAGACCAATGTCTTGGAGGGTTTCCCCAGTGATTTCTTGTAGTAGTTTCATAGTTTGAGGTCTTAGATTTAAGTCTTCCACTTCTTTGGTTAATTCCTAGGTATTTAATTTTATTTGTGGCTACTGTAAGTGGGATCACTTTTCTGATTTCTTTTTTAATTGTTCACTGTTGGCATATAGAAATGTTAGTAATTTTTGTATGCTGATTTTGTATCCCGCAACTTTACTAAATTTGTTTATCAGTTCTAATAGTTTTGTGGAATCTTTAGGTTTTTCCAAATATAAGATCATATCTGAAAACAAGGATAATTTAACTTTTTCCTTTCCAATGTGGATGTCCTTTATATATCTCTCTTGTCTGACTGTTCCACCTAGGACTTCTAGTACTATGTTAAATAACAGTGGTGAAAGTGGGCATACATGTCTTGTTCTTGGCCTTAGAAAAAAGGCTTTCCATTTTTTCCCATTCAGCATAATACTAACTGTGGGTCTGCTGTATACAGCTTTTACTATGTTGAGGCATGTTTCTTCCATATCTAGTTTTTTGTGGGTTTTTATCACGAAGGGATGCTGAATTTTACACAATGATTTTTCAGCATCAATTTAAATGATCACGTTTTTTTGTCCTTCACTCGGTTGATATGATGTCTCACAGTGATTGATTTACATGTGTTGAACCAACCTTGCACCCTTCAGATAAATCCCACTTGGTCATGATGAATGATCTTTTTAATGTATTGGTGAATTCAGTTTGCTAGTATTTTGCTGAGGATTTTTGCATCAATTTTCATCAGTAATATTGACCTATAGTTTTTTTTTTCTTTCTTGAGATGGAGTCTCACTCGATTGCTCAGACTGGAGTGCAGTGGCATGATCTCAACTCACTGCAACCTCTGCCACCTGGGTTCAAGTGATTCTCCTGCCTCACCCTCCCAAGTAGCTGGGATTACAGTGTGCACCACAATGCTCAGCTAATTTTTGTATTTTTAGTACAGACACGGTTTTACCTTGTTGGTCTTCTGATCTTAGGTGATCTGCCTGCCTCAGCCTCCCAAAGTGCTGGGATTACAGGTGTGAGCAACTGTGCCCCACCTGATCTTTATTATTTATTGTCTTTACTAATTTTGGATTTGGTTTGCTCTTGCTTTTCTAGTTTTTAAGATGCATTGTTAGGTTATTTGAAGTTTTAAAAATTTTTGATGTAAGCACTTAGAGCTATAAACTTCCATCTTAGCATGGCTTTTGCTGTATCTGCTAGGTTTTGGTATGTTGTGTGTCTATTACCATTTGTTTCAATAAATTTTTCAATTTCCTTCTTAATTTCTTCATTGACACACTGGCCATTTAGGAGCACATTGTTTAATTTCCATGTATCTGTATAGTTTTCAAAATTCCTCATTATTGATTTCTAGTTTTATTCCATTGTGGTGAGAGAAGATGCCTGACGTTTTTGGAGTTGTTTTGTGATCTAACGTATGGTCTACCCTGGAGAATGATCCATGTGCTGAGAAAAAGAATATGTATTCTGCAGCTGTTGGATGAAATGTTCTGTAAATATCTATTAGATCCATTTGCTCTACAGTGCAGCTTAAGTCCAATGTTTCTCTACTGATTTGCTATCTGGAAGATCTGTCCAATGCTGAAAGTAGGGTGTTGAATTCTCCAGATATTATTGTATTGGAATTTATCTGTTTATAGATCTAATACTATTTGCTTTATATATCTGGGTGCTCCAGTTGGGTTCATATATATTTACAATTGTTATATCCTCTTGCTGAACTGACCCCTTTATCATTATACAGTTATCTTCTTAGTCTCTTAGTTTTTATGTTGAAATCTGTTTTTTTTTTGTTGTTTTTTGTTTTTTTGAGACAGGGTCTTACTCTGTTGCCCAGGCTGGAGTACAGTGGTGCAATCACTGTGGCCTCCACTTCAGCTTCCTGAGCAGCTGGTATAGGCACATACCACCACACTGAGCTAATTATTTTGTGTTGAAATCTGTTTTGTCTGATGTAAGTACAGCTACTCCTGCTCTTTTTTGGTTTCCATTGGCATGGAATATCTTTTTCCATCCCTTTCTTTTTAGTCTATGTGTGTCTTCATAGGTGAAGTATGTTCCTAGTAACCAACAGACGAGTCTTGTTTTTTTTAATCCAGTCACTCTGCTTTTGATTAGAGAATTTAGTCCACTTACATTCAATGCTATTATTGATAAGTAAGGACTTACCCCTGCCACAGTTTTTTATTTGTTTTCTGGTCATTGTGTGGTCTTGCCTTCCTTCTTTCTTTTCCTCCTGTCTTCCTTTTAGTGAAGGTGATTTTCTCTTGTGATAAGATTTAGCTTCTTGCTTGTTACTTTTTATGTATCCGCTGTATGGTTTTGGTTTGGGGCTACCATGAGGCTTGCAAATACTATCTTATAACCCATTATTTCAGCACTCTACTCATTCAGAGAAAACTTTTCTAGTAGTGAATTACAGAAACAATCCCTGGAAGTATGGTTTTTGTGTGTTAGTTTTTAACAAAAATATGTTAAAAGTTTTTAAAAGTAACAAGTTAAAAAAATAGAAAAAGCTTATTAAATAAGGATATAAAGAAAGGAAATATTTTTGTACAGCTATACAAGGTGTTTGTGTTTTAAGCTAAGTGTTATTACTAAAGAGTCAAAAAGGTTTGTTTAGAAAAAGCTTATAAAGTAAAAATATTAGCATAAGCTAAGGTTAATGTATTATTGAAGAAAAAGAAATTTTAAATAAATTTAGTATAGCCCAAGTATACAGTTTATAAAGTCTACAGTAGTGTACAGTAATGCTGTAGGCCTTCACATTAGCTCACACTCACTCACTGACAATTCCAGCGCTGCAAGGTCCTTTCATGGTAAGTGCCCTACACAGATGTGCCACTTATTTTATATTTTATATCATATTTTTACTGTACTTTTTCTATTGTTAGACACGTTTATATACACAGATACTTACTACTCTGTTACAATTAGCTACAGTATTCAATATAATAATATGCTGTACAAGTTTATAGCCTAAAAGCAAATGATTACATCATATAACCTAGGTGTAGGCAATTTAGGTTTGTATAAGTACATCCTATGATGTTCAAACAATGACAAAATCAGCTAATGGAAAAAAAAACTTTTTTTTTTTTTTTTTTGAGAGTCTTGGTCTGCCACCCAGGCTGGAGTGCAGTGGCATGATCTCAGCTCATTGCAACTTCTGCCTCCCAGGTTCAAGTGATTCTCCTGCCTCAGCCTCCTGAGTAGCTGGGATTACAGGTGCGTGCCACCACACCCAGCTGATTTTTATATTTTTAGTAGAGACAGGGTTTCACTATGTTGGCTAGGCTGGTCTTGAACTCCTGACCTCAAATGATCCAGCTACCTCGGCCTTCCTAAGTGCTGAGATTACAGGCCTGAGTCACTGTGCTCGGCTGACCTAATGAAAATTTCCTGAGAATGTATCCTCATCTTAAAGCAATACACGACTGTACTTCTTTAGACAATCTTTTCAGAATACGAAAAGTTTCTGTGTTAAAGGTAAGGATGTTTGGGCACTATTAGCAATATTATCTAACACTGTTCTAGAGTCCTCAATCTTGACTACTGACATTTCAGCTAGGTAATTCTTTAGTATGGGAGCTGTCCCGTGCAATGTAGCATGTCTAGAGCAGCATCCCTGGCCTCTACCACTAGCTGTTCAGTAGAATCCCTGCCCCCACCCCTCATCTTTTGTGTGACAACCAAAATGTCCTCAGGCATTGTCTGCTGGAGAGCCAAATCATCCCTACCAATAATACCAATAATCACTATTCTAGAGGTATTAACCACCATAAAAAAAATTAGAGACATAGAAGTTGAAAAGAGGTCAAATTAACATTATTCAAAGAGACTATAATTTTTCTTTTTTTGTTTTGAGACAGAGTCTTGCTCTGATGCTCAGGCTGGAGTGCAGTGACACAATCTCGGCTCACTGCAACAACCTTCACCTCCTGGGTTCAAGCAATTCTCCTGCCTCAGGCTCCTGAGTAGCTGGGATTACAGGTGTGTGCCACCACACCTAGCTAATGAGAGTATAATTTTTTGCTTAGAAAATCAATTTAAAGACTATTACAAATGGTGGGAGAATTTAGGATATACATTTAGACACAATATTCGTATCAATATAGTTGACTCTTGAACAACACAGGTTTTAACTGAGTGAGTCCACTGATATGCTGATTTTTTCCAACCAAATGAGAATGGAAAAAGTGTATTCACAGGATGTGAAATGTGGATATAAGGAGGCTAATTTCCTGTGTACTCAAATCCCACAGGAACAACTTGGGAACTTCAGTATGAGCCAATTTTGGTACATGCTAAGCATCCTTGAACCAATCCTCCACATATACTGAGGGATGACTGTATACAGAAATCTATAGCCTTCATATATATGTATATGCACTCTCTCTCTATATATAGCATATATATATATAAATACTCCTAGTATATACAGGTCATATATACAGGTCATATATATATACACACCTAGTATAAAGCCTTCATATATATATGCATACAGGTGCTGTTTCATCATAGAGGGCATTACAAGCCTGTACTTTCTGGAGAAGTAGTTTTGGTGTTTAAATACAAAAACAGTTACAAAAGGCAGCATTAAGCAGAGAGTCTTAGAGGTTATTTTAGTTACTCTGGTGTCAAGCGCCACCTAAATAACCTTGTGATGTGCTCTAATGTAATTAGTAATATGAATAATATATTACCAAGAGGAGTAGCTTCTAGAGAAACAATGCTTCTAAGAAGATAACAATATCCCACCTTTAAACAGGAAACTCATTTTGAGTGAAGCAATTGTGCCTGAATGAATCTTGCAACATCAAGAGAGCTTTTTGAAACAGGACACTATCACAACATTTCTGTGTCAGGGAACTCAACAAATGATGAACTGCCAATCCATTTTTGCTTCTAATTTAAGTAGTTGGTGAATCTATTCTGCTGTCACACCCATGAACCATGATGAAGTTTCAGTTCTTGACAGCATGCCTGTTCAAAGAGCAGCTCTGCTGATATGTTGAGGTCTTCTTTTTCGGTCTTAGGCAAACAAACACATAACCTTTGTTTGACACTCTGCTATCTATATTATTACATATATATCATAAGGACTTATAGTTCAAACAGGGGAGCATGGCAGAGGCTTAGTCCCAAATCTTTTTTTCTTGGAAACCATAAAAAGCATAAGGAGAACAATCATAACAGTAACAACAAAAACCTGTGAAATGAACACTATGCTTCAGCAAACCAGAGGCAGAGCGTATTAGGCTGTTCTTGGCTCGCTATAAAAAAAAACAAAACTGAGACTGGGTAATTTATAAAGAAAAGAGGTTTAATTGACTCACAGTTCTGCAGGCTTTACAGGAAGATGTGCTGACATCTGCTTGGCTTCCAGGGAGGCCTCAGGAAGCTTATAGTCATTCTTTCTTTAGAAGCTACTCCTCTTTTTAATATATTATTCATATTACTAATTACATTAGAGCACATCACAAGGTGATTTAGGCGGCACTTGACACCAGAGTAAGTAAAATAACCTCTAAGACTCTTTGCTTAATGTTGTCTTTTATAACTATTTTTGTTTTTGTTTTTTTTTTTTGAGATGAAGTTTCACTCTTGTTGCCCAAGCTGGAGTGCAATGGCACAATCTTGGCTCACTGCAACCTCCGCCTCCTGGGTTCAAGCAATTCTCCTGCCTCAGCCTTCCAAGTACTGGGATTACCAGCATCCACCACTGCACCCAGCTAATCTTTGTACTTTTAGTACAGACAGAGTTTCACCATCTTGGCCAGGCTGGTCTTGAACTCCTGACCTTGTGGTCTGCCTGCCTTAGCCTCCCAAAGTGCTGAGATTACAGGCTTGAGCCACCATGCCTGGCCAACTATTTTTGTATTTAAACACCAAAACTACTTCTCCAGAAAGTACAGGGTTCTAATGCCCTCTATGATGAAATAGTACCTGTATACATTTGTTTTTTCCATTTAACAACTATTAAATTCCTATGATGTGCTAGGCATTGTTTTATATGCTAAAGATTTGTGGATGATCAAGATAAACAAGGTTGCTGTCTTCATGCAATCTCACAAACATCAAATTATAAGAAAATTATCAGAAGCAAAATTAAAACACCTGGGTCCACCATAAAGACATTCTAGCCTTCAGTCTTTTAAAGTAGAAACATATTATCCAGATTTTGTTATCTGAAACACTAATATCAGCCTACATTGCTTTTACCATAAAAAGTACAGCCTACATAAATACTTCAGTGCAAATTTAAAAAAAAATAAATGTACTTTTCCTTTCTATCTCAAATATAAGCACTTCTAGGTCTGTAGGACTAACAATAATGTTCTGTAGATTTTTTTCTACAGAATAATTAGAAAAACAAGCAAACTCTATAATTTTGGAGGATGAATATAATTCTCAAAGCCAGTAAAATGAGAGTAAATAGGTATCTTTAAAAAATAACGAGTGGGTGAACTTGCAGTTACACAGGATAATAAGTCTAGAGATCTAATGGACAGTATGAGGACTACAGTTAATATTGTTATATTTGAAAAATTTGCTAAGAGAATAGATTTTAGGTGCCCTTATCACACACAGGACTACGTGAAAATCAATGTGACATCATTAAAAATAAAACCTAAAATATACCCAAATGGAATATAGGCTAGGCTGAATTCTCTCATAAATGTGGCCATAGTCTTATGGTACTTGTGCACATAATTATCTGAGTACTATGTCTCCAAGAATATAGAGTCCATCAGTATTGTAAATGTTTCTCAAATGGGGGGTAAGAAGATATATTCTCAAAAATTCTAGAGTTTTTGGGCCGGACGCGGTGGCTTATGCCTGTAATCCTAGCACTTTGGGAGGCCGAGGTGGGTGGATCACCTGAGGTCAGGAGTTCAAGACCAGCCTGGCCAACACGGTGAAACCCCATCTTAAAAAAATATATATATATATATACATATATATATATATATATATATATACACACACACACACACACACACACTCACATATAAACACACAAACACACACACACACATATATATATAAATTCTAGAGTTTTCAAGAGACTTTAAAATTTTAAATTTAATTTCAATAATCTTCTAAAAATTAATACAGTATGCTCTTTGATTTCAGTGCACTTCTCTGATACTAATGAAAACAAACAAAGCTAGAGGCAGAGTTAATAAATAAATGTGTTTGCAGAAAGAGAATGTCAAATAGCATCACAGGGTACTTTAACAATGAAGGTTGCCCCCTAAACTGTTTGTAACTAAGAATCTGACTGGTATAGTGTCTGGTATCATCTAATATTTCTCTTTAAGCATAATGCTAGCAGCCACTGACTCAAACTACTCTAAGTTCAATTCATCCACAAATATTTTTACACATCCATTTTCCCACATGCAAATGGAATCATACTATATCTATCATTCTGCATCTTATTTAGTTAATAATATATCTTAGAGATCATTCCATATTAAAACATAGGGTCTACTGCATTATCTATAACATATTCCATCATATGGGTGTACCATAATGTATTTAACAGTGTCTGACTTATAGATATTTAGACTGTTTCAAGTTTTTTATTACTACAAGCAATGGTTCCAGCATATCCTTGTACCTATGTCTCTGTGCTTATGTGAACTTCTATTAGTAAGACATGGCCTCATTAGTGAAATTCATGAGTATATGCCAAATTTCTCTCCAAGGAGGCTGCTGATCAGTTTATACTCGAACCAAAATGTTTGAGTGTCTGCTTCCACTACTCTCTACAACATAGTGAATTATTAAACTGGGGCTTTTTCTGATTAATTTGTAAAAATTCTTTATTTGTTGGAATTCTTTACATTTGTCTGACATATATATTGGGGGTCTTTTTACCGGTTACTTTCCATTTTTATGGATTCAAATGTATCAAAATCCCTATTACAGCTTCTGGGTTTTGTGCCTTACTACTAAGAAAGGTCTTCTCCATTATGAAACTATATTTAAGAAATTATCCCTTATATATTCTTTATGCATTTACTGTTTGATGTTCAAGTCTTTAATTCATTGGGAAAGTATTTTGGAGCAAGGAATAAGCAAAAGTGTCAGCATTGTTTTTCCTACATAGCCTGATGTCTTAAAACTAGTTATTGAACTTCTTGCTCTAATGATCAGAAAGGTCAGCTTGTTTCTACACTAAGCTCCATGACAGATTCTGAACTTTTCCTTTTGTTCTACTGACTAATTTATTAAAAGAAAAAAACAATAAAACAACTTTAATATCTATACTTTTATAATCTATTTAAATATTCAATAGGTGGTCCAACTAATTTTTATTACATATTAAAAGTTTTATTTAAAAAGATGTCTGAAAGCAGTATTATTTTTGAGATAGGATGTCACTCTGTTACCCAGGCTAGAGTACAGTGGTACGCTCTTGGCTCACTGTAGTCTCTGCCTTCCAGGTTCAAGCGATGTTCCCACCTCAGCCTCCTCAGTAGCTGAGACTACAGGTGCATGCCACCACGATTGGCTAATTTTTTCATTTTTTGTAAAGACAAAGTCTCACTTAATTGCCCACGTTTATCTTAAACTCCTGGGCTCAAGCAATCCTTCTGCCTCAGCCTCCCTCCCGCCTCTAATTCCAAAGGGCTGGTATTACAGGTATGAGCCACCACACCTGGCTGATTTGTGAAATTATGATGAAATTGAAAAAGAAGCCAATTTATCCACTCATAACTTTTTGTGAATGTATAACATAATGCAAAAGACAGCTAAGGGGTACCTGGCAAGATGGCCAAATAGGAACTGCTCGGGTCTACAGCTCTGAAGGCAGCTGATTTCTACATTTCCAACTTAGGTACCCAGCTCATGTCTTTGGGGCTGGTTAGACCTCAGTGGGGTGCAGCCCACTGAGGATGAGCAGAAACAGGGTGGGGCATCACCTCACCTAGGAAGCACAAGGGGTTCAGGAACTCCCTCCCCTAGCCAAGGAAAGCTGTGAGGGATAGTGCCCTGAGGAACAGTGCATTCCGGCCTAGATAATACTTTTCCCATGTTCCTTGCAACCTGCAGACCAGGAGATTCCCCTGGGTGCCTATACCACCAAGGCCCTGGGTTTCAAGCACAAAACTGGATGGCCCTTTGGGCAGACACTGAGCTAGCCTCAAGAGTATTTTTCATACTGCAGTGGTGCTGGAACACCAGCGAGACAGAACCGTTCACTCCCCTGGAAAGGGGGCTGAAGCCAGGGAGCCAAGTGGTCTAGCTCAGCAGATCCCACTCCCATGGAGCCCAGCAAGCTAAGATCCACAGGCTTGAATTTCTCACTGCCAGCACAGCAGTCTGAAGTCGACCTGAGACACTTGAGCTTGGTGGGGGGAGGGGCATCCACCATTACTGAGGCTTGAGTAGGCAATCTTCCCCTCACAGTATACACAAGGCCCCCAGGAAGTTCAAAGTAGCCCGTAGCCAGACTGCCTCTCTAGATTCCTCCTCTCTGGGGAGGGCATCTCTGAAAGAAAGGCAGCAGCCCCACTCAGGGGCTTCTAGGTAAAACTCCCATCTCCCTGTGACAGAGCACCTGGGAGAAGAGGTGGCTGTGGGCACAGCTACAGCAGACTTACACCTTCCTGCCTACTGCCTCTGAAGAGAGCAGCAGAACTCCTAGCACAGCACTCAAGCTCTGCTAAGGGACAGAATGCCTCCTCAAATGGGTCCCTGACCCCTGTGCCTCCTGACTGGGAGACACCTCCCAGCAGGGGTCGACAGACACCTCATACAGGAAAGCTCCAGCTAGCATCTGGCAGGTACCCTTCTGGGACGAAGCTCCCAGAGGAAGGAACAGTCTTTGCTGTTCTGTAGCCTCTGCTGGTGATACCCAGGCAAACAGGGTCTAGAGTGGGCCTCCAGCAATCTGCAGCAGACCTGCAGCAGAGGGGCCTGACTATTAGAATAAAAACTAACAAACAGAAAGAAATAGCATCAACATCAACAAAAAGGACATCTACACAAAAACCCCATCTGAAGATCACCAACATCAAAGACCAAAGGGAAATAAATCCATGAAGATGAGGAAAAACCAGTGCAAAAGGCTGAAAATTCCAAAAACCAGAACACCTCTTCTCTTCCAAATGACCACAACTCCTCGCTAGCAAGGGAACAAAATTGGACTGAGAATGAGTTTGACAAATTGACAGAAGTAGGCTTCAGAAGATGGGTGATAACAAACTCCTCCAAGCTAAAGGAGCATGTTCTAACCCAATGCAAGGAAGCTAAGAACCTCGAAAAAAGGTTAGAGGAACTGCTAACTAGAATAACCAGTTTAGAGAAGAACATAAATGACCTGATAGAGCTGAAAAACAGCACAAGAACTTCGTGAAGCATACACAAGTATCAATAGCTGAATCGATCAAGTGGAAGAAAGGATATCAGAGATTGAAGATCAACTTAATAAAATAAAGCTTGAAGATAAGATTAGAGAAAAAAGAACAAAAAGGAATGAACAAAGCTACCAAGAACTACAC
>NW_016107331.1:1139505-1147578 GCF_001604975.1 Cebus imitator | reverse complement strand
AAAAAAAAAAAAAAAAAAAAGCAGGTGTTGCAATCCTAGTCTCGGATAAAACAGACTTTAAACCAACAAAGGTCAAAAAAGACAAAGAAGGGCATTACATAATGGTAAATAGATCAATGCAACAAGAAAAGCTAACTATCCTAAATATATATGCACCCAATACAGGAGCACCCAGAGTCATAAAGCAAGTTTTTAGAGACCTACAAAGAGACTTAGACTCTCACACAATAAGAGTGGGAGACTTTAACACCCCAATGTCAATATTAGATCAATAAGACAGGAAATTCACAAGAATATTCAGGACTTGAACTCAGCTCTAAACCAAGTGGACCTAATAGACATCTACAGAACTGTCCACCCCAAATCAACAGAATATACATTCTTCTTAGCACCACATTGCACTTATTCTAAAATTGACCACACAATTGGAAATAAAACACTCTTCAGCAAATGCAAGAGAATGGATATAATGAACAGTCTCTCAGACCACAGTACAATGAAATTAGAACTTCGGATTAAGAAACTCACTCAAAACTGCACAACTACATGGAAACTGAACAACCTGTTCCAGAATGACTACTGGATAAATTACAAAATTAAGGCAGAAATAAATAAGTTCTTTGACACCAACAAGAACAAAGACACAATGTACCAGAATCTCTGGGACACAGCTAAAGCAGTGTTTAGAGGGAAATGTACAGCACTAAATGCCCATAGGAAAAAGCAGAAAAGATCTAAAATCAATACCCTAACATCACAATTTAAAAAACTAGAGAAGCAAGAGCAAACAAATTCAAAAGTTAGCAGAAGACAAGAAATAACTAAGATCAGAGCAGAACTAATGGAGATAGAGACAGGAAGAACTCTTCAAATAATCAATGAATCCAGGAGCTGGCTTTTTGAAAAGATTAACAAAATAGACCATAAGCCAGACTAATAAAGAAGAAAAGAGAGAAGAATCAAATAGACACAATAAAAAACAATAATGAGGTATCACCACTGGTCCCACAGAAATACAAACTACCATCAGAGAATACTATAAACACCTGTATGCAAATAAACTAGAAAATCTAGAAGAAATGGATAAAATCCAGGACACATACACCCTCCCAAGACTAAACCAGGAAGAAGCCAAATCCCTGAATAGACCAATAACAAGTTCTGAAATTTCGGGAGTAATTAAAAGCCTATCAACCAAAAAAAGCCCAGGACCAGACAGATTCACAGCCGAATTCTACCAGAAATACAGAGGAGCTGGTATCATTTCTTCTGATACTATTCCAAACAACAGAAAAAGAGGGACTCCTCACTAACTCATTTTATGAAGCCAGCATCATCCTGATACCAAAATCTGGCAGAGACACAACCAAAAAAGACAGTCTCGGGCCAATACCCATGACGAACATCGATGCAAAAATCCTCAATAAAACACTGGCAAACCAAATCCAGTAGTACATCAAAAAGCTTCTCCACCATGATCAAGTCAGCTCCATCCCTGGGATGCAAGGCTGGTTCAACATATGCAAATCAATAAATGTAATCCCTCACATAAACAGAACCAATGACAAAAACGATATGATTATCTCAATAGATGCAGAGAAGGCCTTCGATAAAATTCAACACCCCTTCATGCCAAAAACTCTCAATAAACTAGGTATTGATGGAACGTATCTCAAAATAATAAGAGCTATTTATGACAAATCCACAGGCAATATCATACTGAATGGGCAAAAACAGGAAGCATTCTCTTTGAAAACGAGCACAAGACAAGGATGCCCTCTCTAACCACTCCTATTCAACATAGTATTGGAAGTTCTAGCCAGGGTAATCAGGCAAGAGAAAGAAACAAAGGGTATTCAAATAGGAAAGAGAAAGTCAAATTGTCTGTTTGCAGATGATATGATTGTATATTTTAAAAACCCCATAGTCTCAGCCCAAAATCTCCTTAAGCTGATAAGCAACTTTAGAAAAGTCTCAGGATACAGAATCAATGTGCAAAAATCACAAGCACTCTTATACATCAATAACAGACAAACAGAGACCAAATCACGAGTGAAATCCCATTCACAATTGCTACAAAGACAGTAAAGTAGCTAGGAATACAACTTAGAAGGGTTGTGAAGGACCTCTTCAAGGGGAACTACAAACCACTGCTCAAGGAAATAAGAGAGGACACAAACAAATGGAAAAACATTCCATGCTCACAGATAGGAAGAATCAATATCTTGAAAATGGTCATACTACCCAAAGTAATTTATAGATTCAATGCTACCCCATCAAGCTACCATTGACATTCTTCACAGAATTAGAAAAAACTACTTTAAATTTCATAAGAAACCAAAAAAGAGCCCATATAGCCAAGACAATCCTAAGCAAAAAGAACAAAGCTGGAGATATCATGCTACCTGACTTCAAACTATACTACAAGGCTACAGTAACCAAAACAACATGATACTGGTAGCAAAAACAGATATATAGACCAATGGAACAGAACAGAGGCCTCAGAAATAACACCACACATCTGCAACCATATGATTTTTGACAAACTTGACAAAAACAAGCAAAGGGGAAAGGATTCCCTATTTAATAAATGGTGTTGGGAAAACTGGTAGCTATATGCAGAAAACTGAAACTGGACCCCTTTCTTATACCTTATACAAAACTTAAGAGGGATTAAAGACCTAAACATAAAACCTAAAACCATAAAAACCCTATAAGAAAACCTAGGCAGTATCATACAGGACATAGGCATGGGCAAAGACTTCATGACTAAAACACCAAAAGCAATGGCAACAAAAGCCAAAATTGACAAATGGGATCTAATTAAACTAAAGAGCTTCTGCACAGCAAAAGAAACTATCATTAGCATTGAACAGACAACCTACAGAATGGGAGAAAATTTTGCAATCTACCCATCTGACAAAGGGCTAATATCCAGAATCTACGAGGAACTTAAACACATTTACAAGAAAAAGGCAAGCAACTCCATAAAGTTGGTGAAGAATATGAACAGTCACTCCTCAAAATACATTTATACAGCCAGCAAACATATGAAAAAAGCTCATCATCACTGGTCACTAGAGACATGTGAATCAAAACCATAATGAGACACTATCTCACGCCAGTTAGAATGGCAATCATTAAAAAGTCAGGAAAAATAGATGCTGGAGAGGATGTGGAGAAATAGGAATACTTTTACACTGTTGGTGGGAGTATAAATTAGTTCAATCATCGTGAAAGACAGTGTGGCGATTCCTCAAGGATCTAGAACCACAGATACCATTTGACCCAGCAATCCCATTACTGGGTATATAGCCAAAGGAACATAAGTCATTCTACTATAAAGTCGCATGCACATGTATGTTTATTGCAGCAATATTCACAATAGCAAAGACTTGGAACCAACCTAAATGCCCATCAGTGACAGACAATGTGGCACATATACACTATAAATAAATATACATCATAAAAGAAGATGAGTTCAGTCCTTTGCAGGGACATGGATGACGCTTGAAACCATCATTCAGCAAACTAACACAGGAACAGAAAATCAAACACTGCATGTTCTCACTTATAAGTGGGAGTTGACCAATGAGAACACATGGACACAGGGAGGAGAACATCACACACCAGGGCCTGTCAAGGGGTAGAGGGCTAGGGGAGGGATAGCATTAGGAGAAATACCTAATGTAGATGATGGATTGATGGGTGCAGAAAACCACGATGGCAAGTGTATACCTTTATAATAAACCTGCATGTGCTGCACATGTATGCCAGAACTTAAAGTTTAATAATAATTAATAAATAAAAAGACAGCTAACATTTATTGGGCACCTACTATGTACAAAAACTTTTGTTAGGAATAGTGGTAAAATATACAATGTTAAGTAAGTTAAGGTTCATCAAGGAGCTCCAATCTGGCGAGACTCTGTGCACTTACATCATCAATTTTCATTCCTTTTCCATCTACCTTTCTCTCACACACACTGTCCTTACATAATCAATTTTCATGCCCTCTCTATCTCTGTCTCTCATACCCACTCACATGCACATATCATATTGTTAAACGATTACATACCTGTTTGATTTCTTTAACAGCCAAAGTAACTGAGAACAAGACTGCCTCACTAATGCTGCTCTGACAGGGAACGTTACAGGCTGACTTAGTTCATTACATATATATTCCATCTCTTTCACCATGGTCCAGCTGTACCCTTAAAAAAAAATTTTTAACTTTATTGATTGAAATCTCGAAAGCCAATTAAAGACTAAATTACTTGTAATTAGGTAAAACCATAGATAAATGGTTTCATCGGTAAACTCATAGGTAATTAATTCATAATAATTTCCATTTGGATTCCAGTGAATTAAAATTCTGCTTAATGCGAAAAAAAACTAAATGGAAAATGTCGATAAAAAGTCATGCCAAAGTGACCTAGAGCAAATTTAATGAAAAATTAAGGCATTAAAAAGGTTTTACTAATCTCTCAGGCACAAGAAAAGAAATTTTACACCACTAGATCTTATTTACGTTAAAGGTTTTAAGATCCTTGTTTTAGGTACATCTGCATCATTATTTTTCTCTATAAACTTGGATTTCCTATTTTTGCTAAATTTTCTTTTCCAACAAAAAGTAGCTTTGGCGTATACACCAGCTGTTTAGGTGATAACATCAAATCAATTTTCTTTTTGGCTTGCCTAAATTACCTGTACATATTACTTAAAGTAGAAATAGTGGTAAAATGGACTATATGTATATGTACATATTTTATATATATTTAAATCATATTAAGATATTGCGGGCCAGGCATGGTGGTTTATGCCTGCAATCCCAGCCCTTTGGGAGGCCAAAGTGGGAAGATCGCTTGAGCCCAGGAGTTTGAAACCAGTCTAGGCAACATTGCGTGGACCTCTACAAAAAATTAAAAAATTAGCTGTCTGTGATGGTGTGTGCCTATGGTCCCAGCTACACTGGAGGCTGGGGTGGGAGGATCACTTGAGCCCAGGAGGTTAAAGCTACAGTGAGCCATGATGGTACCACTGCACTCAGCCTGGGTAACAGAGCTAGATCCTGTTTCTTTAAAAAAAAAAAAAAAAAAGGGGCCAGGTGTAGTGGCTTACACCTGTAATCTCAACACTTTGGAAGGCCGAGGTGGGCAGATCACTGGAGGTCAGGACCAGCCTGGCCAATATGGTAAAACCCCGTCTCTACTAAAACAATACAAAAATTAGCTGGGTGCGGTGGCACACACTTGTAATCCCAGCTATTCAAGAGGCTGATGCACGAGAATCGTTTGAACCTAGGAAGCTGGGAGGTGGAGGTTGCAGTGAGCTGAGATTGTGCCACTGCACTCCAGCCTGGCAAGAATCTGTCCCCCCCCGCCAAAAAAAAGACGTGGAAAACACACTTGCTTGTTATAAACACCTTCAAAAAAAGTATATATATATATACATACATATATATATATGTGTGTGTATATATATATGCATATGTACATAGTATATATATTTACAAATATAAATAAAATATATACATATATGTAATAAAGATAAGTATATATACTTTTTTTTTTTGAGACAGAGTCTCACTTTGTTGCCCAGGCTGGAGTACAGTGGCACAATCTTGGCTCACTGCAGCCTCCGCCTCCTGGGTTCAAGCAATTCTCCTGCCTCAGCCTCCTGGGTAGCTGGGACTACAGGCATGCACCATCATGCCTGGCTAACTTTTGTATTTTTAATAGAGATGGGGTTTTGCTATGTTGGCCAGGTCTTGAACTCCTGACCTCAGCTCATCTGCCCACCTTGGCCTCCCAAAGTGCTGGGATTACAGGCATGAGCCACCACATCCGGCCAGAATATTTATATTTGAAATAACTCTACACTGTATCAAAATCAAGTTGTAAAAACTATTGGTCAGTCAATAAAGGAACATTTTACAGAAATATTAAGTGAATATGTTAATTTAGTAGCTAATTTCCTGATAAAAAGAAGTGAAGTGATCCACTAGAAAATTATAATTTTAAAAATTAGAAAAGGAGATTGCTAACAGAAGCTTTATTTATATGACTATAAATGTATACACTCTCTTAAAATTTGCAGCGTCCCCAGTGAACACAGCATCTATCTGAAAGGGTAGACGGAAGAGTCTACACATACCTGCAGTCAGGCCTTCTTTTCCATTAGCCTTAGATTTTGTAGAATGTGTTTTGGGCTTTGTATTAAAGATGTTATTTTTATACTTGGAGGATACTTTAATTTGACCAACAAGAAATATGTTATTAGAATTATCACCTTCATTGACTTTCTCTGGATGCCATCCTGTTGTCCAACCCAGGGAAAATGTCACGTCTAGAAAGAAGGATGTCACAGTGTCTAAAAATGGTTTTGCATCTATTACTTTGCTATTTCCATTTGGACCAGGAAGAATATCAGCATTAATCCATACAGGACGCTTCAGACGCCGCTTCATATCTTCCAAGAGCATCATGGATGGTTCTACAGCTGCCAGACTAAAAACATAATTTGTTGTCAATGAGATAGATTCCTAAGGTAAAGTAAAAAGAAGTTCTTTTAGATTAGCGGTCTTAATGTTCTCAAATTCATAATAAAAATACAATAATATCTGGGTTAAATAAAATCAAAGATCACATAGCACTCAAGGGAAAAGCTAACATAGGCCATATCTCTCAATGTTGAATTGTACTTAGTATTCATGAATATACTATAAAGAGTCTATAAATATATAACTAATGATACTACTTGTGGACAAAATAGAGGTTTCAAAACTCCATATTAAGATCACTCAGTGTGAAAACAGTTTTTTAAGAGACACAAATATTCACTCATCACAGAATGTATAAATAAGATAAGTGAAATACACGTATAACCTGTAAATTCACATTTATGAAATACCCAAGTGGATCCAAGTGCTGTATTTCTAATTTAGGCTCATGACCCTAGAGAAAAAAGGTAGCTTCTTTCCTTTATGTATTCTTGGGTATGTTTGGATACATACATATAATTCTAAAAATGACTGCAAAATATAAAATTACAGTATTTCCTTAAACTTTTTGTAAGTTTTTCTTTTTTTATTGTAAGAACGTTTTCTGAAAACTAGAAACATGTATATTTTAGTTTAAATCAAAAAAGCAACTTCACTCTTTTACTCCCCTACATGTATTCTAGCTGATACCTACAGACTTTGAAAAATAAGGTTTTAATCAGCTTCCATAATTTTTACTTGCCTGTGTTCATTTAAGATTACTAGCCAAGCATGGTGGCTCAAGCCTGTAATCCCAGCACTTTGGGAGGCTGAGGTGGGTGGATCCCCTGAGGTCGGGAGTTTGAGACCAACCTAGCCAACATGGTGAAACCCCATCTCTACTAAAAATACAAAAATTAGCCAGGTGTGGTGGTGCATGCCTGTAATCCCAGGTACTTGGGAAGCTGAGGCAGCAGAATCGCTTGTACCCAGGAGGCAGAGGTTGCGGTTAGCTGAGATCATGCCTTTACACTCCAGCCTGGGCAACAAAAGCAAAACTCTGTCTCAAACGAAAAAGAAAAATAAAATTACCTTACAGTGAATATTGTAACAGGAGGCTAAGAATTCTGGAGATGGACATTGGAGGGGAGAACATTCAGTGATCCCTCCTCACATTTCTATCTCTCTGCCTAAGAGACTGCAGTACAGAATACAATTTGTGGGAGAGAGATCCAAGATGGCTGATCACTAGCAGCTCCGGATTACAGCTCCCACTGAAAGCGCAGAGAACGAGAGGACACCACACTTTCAGATCAATTTTTGTTGCTCACGCATCAGGAGATTTCCAGAGGAGGAGCCCCATGGGTCGCCAGCGCGACTCTTGAGGCCGGTAAGGTGGTTTTGCTGCTGCCTTGGTGCGGCGGTTCTCAGTGCAGAGTCAGAAAAGCACCATCAATCTTAAAGCCGCTGTTTTGGCTGGCACAATGGGTTGCTCAGATTTTAGCGCCAGGAATCAACAAGTTGGACGTCCATTCAGAAACCCAACTATAAAGACGGTAATTATAAAGACCACAGATGGATAAATTTATAAC
>NW_016107331.1:1130294-1138715 GCF_001604975.1 Cebus imitator | reverse complement strand
TAGAAAGGAACAACCAGTATCAGCCTTTCTAAAAAATACCAAAAAATAAAGAACATCAACATAATTAAGAACTTGCATCAACTAATGGGCAAGACAGCCAGCGAATATTAAATGGCAGTATAAAACTCACACATATTGTTATTAATTCTAAAGTTAAATCTACTAAATCCCCCAATCCAAAGACACAGACAGGCAAAAAAAGCCAAGACCCATTGGTATGCTACATCCAGATCCACCTCATATGCAAGGATGCACAAAGTCTCAAAACAAAGGGATGGAGAAAAATTTACCAACCAAATGGAAAGCAAAAATAAATAAATAGAAAGCAGGAGTTGCAATTTTTGCTGATAAAATAGACTTTAAAGCAACAAAGATCAAAAGAAGCAAAGAAGGATATTACATAATAAAAGGATCAATGTAACAAGAAGAGCTAAAGATCCTAAATATATACACACCCAATACAGGAATACCCAGATATATAAGACTTATAAAGAGACTTGGACTCCCACACAATAATAGTGGGAGACTTCAACATCAATATGAGACAGATCAGTGAGACAGAAAGTTAACATCAATATTCAGGACTTGAACTCAGATCCAGCACAAGTAGACTTAATTAACATTTATAGAACTCTCCACTTTAAATACACAAAATATACACTCTTATCAGTACCACATCACACCTATTTATAGGTTTAAATGAAATATTGGTTGGCTGCTTGTTAATTATTTTCTTCCCTCATTTTTTTTTTAATGTCTCTATTATTAAACACAATTACAGGCATACCCATTTTTAGGCTGCATTTTAGCCTGGCCAATAAAGCAACACCCCTGTTCTCTCTCCCTCTTCCTCTCCGTCATTCTTTTTTTTTTCTTTTTCTTTTTTTTTTTCTATTCTTTCTCTTTCTTTCTCTCTTTCAAAAAAAAAAAAGAGGTAAAAGAAGGTGGAGATCCAGCAGCCCCCCTTTAAAAAAAAAAAAAAGAGACTGCAGTACTATCTATGCTTCCACCTCTCTTCTTTCCACTCCTTTTGAGCTGCTTACTCTAAGAGGAGAAATCTGAATAATCTCATTATTTATTGGGTCATGTTTACCAGTGAGCAAGAATACTATGTACCAAAACCAGAGGAATCCAGGCTCTATCCCTTAGCCTCTAGCCCCTTTCTCTCTGCTCCCACATGGTACGCTTCCTTCTCACTCTTCTGCCCCTGAAATGGAGGGCCTAGGTTTTAGTGGATAAATAACCCCTAATGCTGGACTCTGCAGACCTTAATTTAGATCCCGTCATTTGTCTCTTTTAAATTCTCCCTGCCTTGCCCTGTATCAACACCAAGTTAAAACCACAATTCTGAGATCCAACACTGTACTTCCTACAAAATTCTACTTTTGGTAGCAAGCAACTTGTGCCTGTGACTCCAAAGGTTCTCATCTGTCAGTCCCATAACGGCAGCAAGTCCCCACGAGGTTCTGCTCTTCATGGAGTAAGGAAAAACCTTGAACTAATCCATGCATGTCTCCTGCCAAGCTCTTTTTCCAGAAAAGACTCTGATTTCTTATGAAATCTGGTGTCCATGGAAGCTGGATTAAATACTAACCTCCAGTTTACATTTCAAGAGAGGGCTTCTTAGGCTTTCTCAATTCAGTAAGCTGACATAGAGTAATTTAAGATCGATTCTCCATCTGATAATATCCAGTTTCTTTTTTTTGGAGACAGAATCTTGCTCTGTCACCAACCTCAAACTCACTGCAACCTGCGCCTCCTGGGTTCAAGCCATTCACCTCCCTCAGTCTCTTGAGTAGCTAGAACTACAGGTATGTGCCACTATGCTCAGCTAATTTTTGTATTTTTAGTAGAGATTGGGTTTCAGCATGTTGGCCAGGCTGGTCTTGAACTCCTGATCTTAAGTTATCTGCCCTCCTTGCCCTCCCAAAGTGCTGGGATTACAGGTGTGAGCCACCACACCTGGCCAATATCCAGTTTCAAACAGCATCTTCTCCCAAAAACCGAAATTCCACCAGTGTTTACTAAGTGCCTATTACATGCAGTTAAAGAAGCTATGACAAAGAACATAATGAAGCAAGAATTTAATACATTTATTCCATTTTATATGTAAATGTTTTCATTATCACTAACGTAGACTAAAGATAATGATACTTTCCCTTACCAGAAACTTAAATAAGAAAAACAAAACCTGTGGTTAAATTTAAAACCTCACTAAGGAACCAAAAACTTTTTGTTGTTGTAGTTCTTATTTTCTAAAACTTGACAAAATTATTCTAAAGTTCTTCTGGAAGAAAAGGTGTAACATGTTGTAGGGGAAAAAAGGACTGAGGACAAACTTTCCTAAACAACAAAATAAAATGTACAGTAGGGCCCCTTATCTGCAGGGAATATGTTCCAGGACCACCAGCAGATGCCTGAAACCACACAGCATCTAACCCTGTATGTACTTTGCTTCTTTTCCTACACATACCTATCTCTAATGAAGTTTAATTTATAAATTAGGCACAGTAAAAGATTAGCAACAAAAAGTAATAATTTTTTAAAATGGAACAATTATAGCAATATACTATAGTAAAAGTTATATGAATGCAGTTTCTCTCTCTCTCTCTCTCTCAAAATAGCTTACTGGACTGTACTCACCGTTCTTTTTATGATTTGTCACTCTGATAACCATGATGGCTATTAAGTGACTAATAGGTGGGCAGCATATGCGGTGTGGATACTCTGGACAAAGGGAAGGGATGAGTCACAGCCCAGGTGGGATGGAGGGGGAAAGTACAAGATTTCACCACACTACTCAGAATGGCGTACAATTTAAAACATATTCAGTGTTTATTTCTGGAAATTCCCGTTTAATACTTTTAGACCACAGTGTACTGTAGGTAACTGAAACTGCAGATAACAGAGGACTAGTAAATACTACAAGAAATAACAGACTCAGCCTGGAAGGCTCAATAGTGCACGTATTATAAAAAGACACATCCTTCTAAATTAACCTATAAATTCCATGTAATTCTAGCTTAAAATACAATGGCCAACATTCTCAATTCTTACATATATTGGTACTAAGTTTCTCATAAGGAAGTGCCAAAGCTTCACTAAGATGATCATCTGAAGAAGAAAGTCCTGATTAGAATACTACCTAAAATTGTTCTTTGGTGGTATTTAAGTCTCCTGAAAAGAATATAAACTTAGTTATTATAGAACATATTTTTTCCCAAAAAGTTACATGTAAATCAAACTTCTAAATATCATATCCTGCTTTCCTGTTAATTTCATTTAGAAATTGGGAATGAAAAAATAAATATCATACTTAAAATTGTAATAAACTATATAAAATTACATGTTAAGGGAAAATAATTCTTTGCTAAAATATTGAAGAGCTTGCCGAGACTCCAGATGAAATTTAAAAATATAATGTTCTTATTTGTGTACCAAACAAAACAACTTAGAAGCACAAAACAAGAACTGCTAAAATTCAACTAACAGGTCATTCAGCTGCTGTTACAAAGAGAGTGAGTGTGGCAATCTGGTTAAGAGTGTGAACTCTCCAGCCAGGCTGACAGCTCTCTAGTTCCATTGCCAACTATGTGATAAGCAGCCTCCTTACCCGCCTCCATCTCCATTGCCTCATCTGGAAAACGAGAATAGCAATAACCTGCCTTTTAGGACTATTATAAGAATTTCATGAAAAATACATGCAATGCTTTAAGAACAGTGTCTGACATATAATAGGTGTTCATATACCTATCAGTTTATATTGAATCCCCTTCAAATGTTATGATTTTTAAAAAACTTGCAAAATCTTTGTTCCAGTGGCTCGCCCTTTTGTGGTAGCTGCTAGCATTTAAGAATGAATGAGCTGATCTGACTGGTGATAAAAGCCAAATAATCTATCACAGGGAACAATTCAAGGGGCAATAGTAAACATGAAAAACTGAGCACACGATAAGTCAAGGAGATCTAAAAGTTTAAGCCATCAAGCACTAAAGGTCAAATACTTTATTTCATGAAACATAGAACACTGGACTGGTTTCAGGAGACCTAGGATCTGGTTGCAGCTTACCTGTCAAAGCTTACCTGCTGCCCTTAGGTAAATCACTTAACCTCTCTGGAAACTCTTTCTTTGTCAATAAAATGAAATTGAACGATTCATAACTAAAAAAGTTTATGATTTTTTTTTGAGACAGTTTCGCTCTTGTTGCCTAGGTTGGAGTGCCATGGTGTGACCTCAGCTCACTGCAACCTCTGCCTCCGGATTCAAGTGATAACTCCTGCCTCAGCCTCCCAATTAGCTGGAAGTATAGGCACGCACCACCATGCTTGAATAATTTTTTGTATTTTTAGTAAAGACAATGTTTCACCATGTTGGGCAGGCTGGTCTTGAACTTCCGACCTCAGCTGATCCACCTGCCTCAGCCTCCCAAAGTGCTAGGATTACAGGTGTGAGCCACTGCACCCGGCTACCTCCAAATATTATGTTTAAGGAACACTTTGGTTATTGGAGAATTCTCAATATTTCCCTTTACAAACATAGTAATATAAATCAAATAGGATATGTATTAACTACCTCAATGAATTTCTCCTAGGTCCCTCTCTCCTGGGCTACTTTTTAACAAAAATCACATTTTTATCTTTCTGTTGTCACAATGGTCACTTATGATAAATTCCTTTATAAAAATTAATCTAACTTTAGCCTTTAAGGGTCTCCAAAAAACAATTTTGGTAAATAACTCAGTGGGTCTTAGGTTCATTTAGGTTCAGTTCTGAAATATATTAAAGTCTACAATTCCATTTGCAGTTTGGATAACATAAAAAAAAAATAGGTAATCAGGCACAGCTATTACTTTTTTCCCAGAAAATTGAACATGTTTATACAAATACCTCTTGAAATCCAGCTTGATGCCTTTATTGCTTTTCGTAACTTCAGTCAGCCACTCCTGTAGCGTATTATCACTGTTTGTTTCAGGGGGATGGGCCATAATTGGCTGGCTGTGTTCTGCCCCATCACTTGGAAGAAGGACATCAGCCTCTATCATGTGAGCGGTACCTGTTCAAATAAAAGAACTCAAGTTAATGCTAAGAAAACGGGGCACAGAACTGCAGAAGCCACCATGCCCAGTATTTTTTGAGGAAGATTAAAAAAAAAAAAGGAAAGAAAAGTAACACTCAGTAAGCAATTATTCCATGCCAGGTAGTATACAAGGTCCGTACATGTTGTCCTTAGATTAGCAAACAGATGCCAAGAGGTTAAATGACTTTCCCTAAGTCACACAGGTCGTAAGCTGTTGACATACTTCTGAATTGCTTTCCAGTACCTACAAAGTGAATACATAATGGAAGGCTTAATAAGTATTTGCTGAAGTTTTCTGGGAATAAAAATTGTAATTTTATCTTCTCACTCCTCAAATTAGAAATTATAGATATTCACTGCTCACATTTGAAAGTCTAATTTAAAAATTCACTTCTTTGACTCACAGTTTAGCTACTGCTTAAAAGCATACATCCTTGAACAGGTAATGAGCTTCACCAGACATGGTGTGAATATGTTCAGCAGGCTGTGACAGACTGACTCCAAAGATGGTTGCCAACAACTCCTCCCATACACGCATACCCCTTTTCCCGTCAACTTCCCTTTCCCTGCCTCTTCATCTGGGCTGATCTTGTGACGGGTTGGGGCCATAATTCCCAAAATACCACAATCTCGAATTTTGAAATCCCAGAAGATCAAAATCCCTGAAGTCTAAAATCCCCAAAATCACGATTCCAAAAGATCAAAATCCTGAAAATATTGGAAAAAGTAATTTTAAACATTCTTTAAAATACATTTATTTACATTAAAAAAAATTTTTTTAAGAGACGGGGTCTTGCTGCGTCACCCAGGCTGATGCAGTAGCAGAATCATACCTCACTGAAGCTTTGACCTCCTGAGGTCAAACAATCCTCCCGCCTCAGCCTTCTGAGTAGCTACAGGTGTGGGCCACCATGCTCAGCTGATTTTTAAAAAAATATCTGTTGTAGAAACAGGGTCTCACTATGTTGCCCAGGCTGGACTTGAACTCCTGGGCTCAAGTAATCTTGCTTTGGCCTCCCCAAGTGCTGGATTATAGGCATGAGCCACTGTGCCAATCCTGTTCATTTTTAAAAAGGGCATTTATTTTGAGAAACATATGAAAACATGGCAGAACCCTTCAGAAGCCACTTTACACAATAAAACAGATGATAATAACCACATTTTTGCAAACATAAACACTCAGGTATGTTAATGAGTTGCAAAGATGTAACAGTTATGAGCAAGTGAACTGTAGTCATAAAGAAATAGCTTAAACGACTGCAGTCATCTGAAATAACTTGATGAACAACCTAAGTCTTTTGACAAGATCAATCAAAAACTGTGATGGGTTGCCACCACACATGTAGTCAGTTACCCAAAGAATGGCGACCTTGAGAAACTTCATCTTTCACAAATGCAGACATACAAACAGATATCTCTTCATCAATTGTGAAAGTTTCAACATTTTTATCAATAAGCACAATGGTTATACACAAAGTCAATGTTATGAAATGTACCTCTGTGGAGTCAAATTTGAAAAAAAAAACATAAAACAAATTAGAACACTCTAAAAGTCTTTACACAATTTATATCTCTAATATTGAAAACAATGCAAAGATAAAATACATAGCATAGAGAATTATACGATATAATTCTGACAATTTAAAATAGCGGAAATGGCCATGCACAGTGGCTCATGTCTGTAATTCTAGCACTTTAGGAGGCCGAGGCGGGCAGATAACCTGAGGTCAGGAATTCAAGACCAACCTCGCCAACATGGTGAAACCCAGTCTCTAACAAAAATTCAAAAATTAGCCTGAGGTGATGGCATGCACCTGTAATTCCATCTACTTGAGAGGCTGAGGCAGGAGAATCACTTGAACCCAGGAGGTGCAGGTTGCAGTGAGCTGAGATTGTACCACTGCACTGCAGCCTGGCCAACAGATCAAGGCTCCATCTCAAAAAAAAAATTTTTTTTTAAGATAGACAATATAATAGGATGATCCAAGATGGCCAAATAGCAACAGCTCTGGAGTGCGGTTCCCAGCAAGAACACAGATGATGAGTGATTACCGCATTTCCAAACAAGTTTTTCCTGCCCACAGACCCAGAGATTCCTGGGCGGAAAAGCGCCCTGAGTTTCCAGCACAGCTGTTTCAGCCGGCGCAGTGGATCTCCACACAAACACACACAAATCTGGGTGGCTGTTTCAACTGGCGCCTGAACACCTGGGAGACAGAGTTGCCCATTCAACTGAAAAAAAAGGGGGCTGAAACAGGGAGCCAGGTGATCTGGCTCGGTGGGTCCCACCCCCACAAAGACCAGCAATCTGAAATGTTCTTGATTGAGAATTTCACAGCAAGCATAGATGGACCCAGGATGATCCAGTTCTGTGGGGTGAAGGGCATCTGCCATTAATGAGGCAGTCCACCACTACTGAGGCAGTCCGCCATTACTGAGGAAGTCCGCCATTACAGGGGCAGTCCACCATTATCAAGGCAGTTAACTACACCTCTATAAACAAAAACCGCAAGTTCACACAGCAGCTGGGCAGAGCCCATGGCAGCTCAACAATGCCTCTGCTGGCAGACTGTGACTAGGCTACCTCCTCACTGGGCAGGGCATCTCTGAAAGAAGGCAGCAGCATGTCAGAACTTACAAATAAAGTCCTACCTTCCCAGGACAGAGCACGTGGGCAAAATAAAGGCGGTTATGAGTTCCGCTGCAGCAGACTTAAAAGTACCTGCCCAGCTGCTCTGAACAGAACAACGGAGCTCACAGCTCAGCACTTGAGCTCCAATAAGGGACAGATTGTCTCCTCAAGAAACTCCCCAAACCCTGTATATCCAAAGAGACAACTCATAAAGGAGAGCTCAGTCTGACATCTGGCGGGTATCCTTCCGGGACAAAGATAACAAGAAGAAACTGGCAGCAACCCTTACTGTTCTGCAGCCACCACAGGTGATCCCCAGACAAGCAGGGTCTTGAGTGGACCTCCAGCAGTCCTACAGCAGAGAGGCCTGATTGTTAGAAGGAAAACTAAAAAAACAGAATGAAATAACTTCATCATCAACTAAAAGGATGTCCACTCAGAGACCCCATCTGAAAGTCACCAATTACAAAGATCACAGGTAGATAAATCCACAAAGATGGGAAGCAACCAGCGCAAAAAGGTTGAAAACACCCAAAACCAGAACGTCCTTCCTCATCCAAGGGATCACAACTCCTCACCAGCAAGGAAACAAAGCTGGATGGAGAATGAGTCTAATGAATTGACAGAAACAGGCTTCAGAAAGTGGGTAATAAAAAACTTCTCTGAGCTAAAAGAACATGTTTTAATCCAATGCAAAGAAACTAAGAACCTT
>NW_016107331.1:1110666-1130094 GCF_001604975.1 Cebus imitator | reverse complement strand
AGGATTATGTGAAAAGACCTAATCTACATTTGATAGGTGTACCTGACTGTGACAGAGAGAATGAATCCAAGCTGGAAAACACTCCTCAGGATGTTATCCAGGAAAACTTCCCCAACCCAGCAGGGCAGGCCAATATTCAAGTCCAGGAAATACAGAGAATACCACAAAGATATTCCTCAACAAGAGCAACCCCAAAGCACATAATCCTCAGATTCACCAGGGTTGAAATGAAGAAAAAAATGCTAAGGGAAGCCAGTGAGAAAGGTTGGGTTACCCACAAAGGGAAGCCCATCAGACTCACGGTGGATCTCTCAGCAGAAACCCTACAAGCCAGAAGAGAGTGGGGCCAATATTCAACATCCTTAAAGAAAAGAACTTTCAACCTAGAATTTCATATCCAGCCAAACTAAGCTTCATAAGTGAAGGAGAAATAAAATTCATTATGAACAAGCAATTGTGCAGAGATTTCATCACCACCAGACCTGCCTTGAAGCACTAAACAGAGAAAGGAGCAACCAGTACCGGTCATTCCAAAAACGTACCAAATGGTAATGAGCATTGACACAATGAAGAAACTGCATCAACAGGCAAAACAACCAGCTAGCATTAAAATGGCAGGATCGAATTCACACATAACAATATTAACCCTAAATGTAAATGGGCTAAATGCCCCAATCAAAAGACAAAGACTGGCAAATTGGATAAAAAGTCAAAATCCATTGGTGTGCTGTATCCAGGAAACCGATCTCACGTGCAAGGACACACACAGACTCAAAATAAAGGGATGGAGGAAGATTTACCAAGCAAATGGACAAAAAAAAAAAAAAAAGCAGGAGTTGCAATCCTAGTCTCTGATAAAATAGACATTAAACCAACAAAGATCAAAAAGAGACAAAGAAGGGCATTTTATAATGGTAAAAGGATCATGCAACAAGAACAGCTAATGATCCTAAATATATATGCACCCAAACAGGAGCACCCAGATACATAAAGCAAGTTCTTAATGATCTACAAATAGATTTACACTCCCACACAATAATAGTGGGAGACTTTAACACTCCACTGTCAATATTAGACAGATCAACGAGACAGAAAATTAACAAGGATATCCAGGACTTGATACTTGAACTCAGATCTGGACCAAACAAACCTAATAGACATTTACAGAACTTTCCACCCACATACACAGAATATACGTTCTTCTTAGCACCACATCACATCTACTCTAAAATTGACCACATAATTGAAAGTAAATCACTCCTCAGCAAATGCAAAAGAATGGAAATCATAACAAACAGTCTCTCAGACCACAGTGCAATCAAATTAGAACTTAGGATTAAGAAACTAACTCAGAACTGCACAACTTCATGGAAACTGAACAACTAGCTCTTGAATGTTGGCTGGATAAACAATCAAATGAAGGCAGAAATAAAGATGTCCTTCAAAACCAACAAGAGCGAAGACACAACATACCAGAATCTTAGGGCCACATTTAAAGCAGCGTCTAGAGGAAAATTTATAGCAACAAATGCCCACATGAGAAGAAAGGAAAGATCTAAAATCGACACCCTATCATAAAAATTGAAAGAGCTAGAGGAGCAACATCAAAACAACTCAATAGCTAGCAGAAGACAAGAAATAACTAAGATTAGAGCAGAACGGAAGGAGGTAGAGACACAAAAAACCCTTAAAAAAATCAATAAATCCAGGAGGTGGTGTTTTGAAAAGATCAACAAAATAGACCACTAGCCAGATTAATAAAAAAGAAGAGAGAAGAATCAAATAGATGCAATAAAAAATGAGAAAGAGGAAATAACCATAGATTCCACAGAAATACAATCTACCATCAGAGATTACTACAAACAACTCTATGCATATAAACTAGTAAACCTGAAAGAAATGGATAAATTCCAGGAAACTTGCACCCTCCCAAGCCTAAACCAGGAAGAAGTCGAAACCCTGAAGAGACCAATAACAAGGGCTGAAGTTGAGGCAGCGATTAGTGGCCTACCAATCAAAAAAGCCTAGGTCCAAATGGGTTCACAGCCGAATTCTACCAGACATACAAGGAGGAGCTGGTACCACTCCTTCTGAAACTATTCCAACCAATCCAAAAAGAGGGAATCCTTCCCAAATCATTTTATGAGACCAACATCATCCTGATACCAAAACCCGGCAGAGACTCAACAAGAAAAGAAAACTTCAGGCCAATATCCATGATGAACATAGATGCAAAAATCTTCAATAAAGTACTGGCAAACCGATTGCAACATAACATCAAAAAGCTTATCCATCATGATCAAGTAGGCTTCATCCCTGGGATGGAAGGCTGGTTCAACATAGGCAAGTCTGTAAATGTAATTCACCACATAAACAGAACCAAAGACAAAAACCACGATTATCTCAATAGATGCAGAGAAGGCCTTCAACAAAATTCAACAGCACTTTATGCTAAAAACCCTCAATAAACTAGGTATGGACAGAACATATGTCAAAATAATAAAAGCTATTTACAACAAACCCACAGCCAATATCATACCAAATGGGCAAAAACTGGAAGCATTCCCCTTGAAATCTGGCACTAGACAAAGATGCTCTCTCTTACCACTCCTATTCAATACAGTATTGGAAGTTCTAGCCAGAGCAATCAGGCAAGAAAAAGAAATAAAGGGTATTCAATTAGGAAAGGATGAAGTCAAATTGTCTCTATTTGCAGACAACATGATTGTATATTTAAAAGTACCCAACATCTCAGCCCAAAATCTCCTGAAACTGATAAGCAACTTCAACCAAGTCTCAGGATACAAAATCAATGTGCAGAAATCACAAGCATTCCTACACACCAATAACAGACTTAAAGAGAGCCAAATCAAGAATGAACTGCCATTCACAATTGCTACAAAGAGAATAAAATACCTAGGAATACAACTAACAAAGGATGTCAAGAACCTCTTCAAGGAGAACTATGAACCACTGCTCAAGGACACAAACAGATGGAAAAATATTCCATCATGGTTAGGAAGAATCAATATTGTGAAAATGGCCATACTGCCCAAAGTAATTTATAGATTCAATGCTATCCCCATCAAGCTACCTATGACCCTCTTCACAGTACTGGAAAAAACCACTTTAAACTTCATATGGAACCAAAAGAGAGCCTGCATAGCCAAGACAATTCTAAGCAAAAAGAACAAAGCTGGAGGCATCACGCTACCTGACTTCAAACTATACTACAAGGCTACAGTAATCAAAACAGCATGGTACTGGTACCAAAACAAAGATATAGACCAATGGTACAGAACAGAGGCCTTGGAGGCAACATTACACATCTACAACCATCTGATCTTCGACAAACCTCACAAAAACAAGCAATGGGGAAAGGATTCCCTGTTTAATAAATGGTGTTGGGAAAACTGGCTAGCCATGTGCAGAAAGCAGAAACTGGACCCCTTCCTGACACCTTACACTAAAATTAACTCCAGGTGGATTAAAGACTTAAACATAAGACCTAACACCATAAAAACCCTAGAAGAAAGCCTAGGCAAAACCATTCAGGACATAGGCATAGGCAAGGACTTCACGATTAAAACACCAAAAGCATTGGCAACAAAAGCCAAATAGACAAATGGGATCTAATTAAACTCCAGAGCTTCTGTACAGCGAAAGAAACAATCATTAGAGTGAACCAGCAACCAACAGAATGGGAAGACATTTTTACAATCTACTCATCTGACAAAGGGCTAATATCCAGAATCTACAAAGAACTAAAATAGATTTACAAGAAAAAAACAAACAACCCCTTCAAAAAGTAGGCAAAGGATATGAACAGACACTTTTCAGAAAAGACATATATGAGGCCAACAAACATAAGAAAAAATGCTCATCATCACTGGTCATTAGAGAAATGCAAATCAAAACCACACTGAGATACCATCTCACTCCAACTTAGAATGGCAATCATTAAAAAATCTGGAGACAACAGATGCTAGAGAGGATGTGGAGAAATAGGAACACTTTTACACTGTTGGTGGGAGTGTAAATTAGTTCAAACATTGTGAAAGACAGTGTGGTGATTCCTCAAGCACCTAGAAACAGAAATTCCATTTGACCCAGCAATCCCATTACTGGGTATATATCCAATGGATTATAAATCGTTCTATTATAAAGACACATGTACACATATGTTCACTGCAGCACTGTTTACAATATCAAAGACTGGGAACCAACCCAAGTGCCAACTGATGATAGACTGGACAAGGAAAATGTGGCACATATACACCATGGAATACTACGCAGCCATAAAAAATGATGAGTTCGTGTCCTTTGTAGGGACATGAATGAATCTGGAAACCACCATCCTCAGCAAACTGACACAAGAACAGAAAATCAACCACCGCATGTTCTCACTCATAGGCGGGTGTCGAACAATGAGAACACATGGACACAGGGAGGGGAGCATCACACACTAGGGTCTGTTGGGGGGGGACTAGAGGAGGGACAGTGGGGGTAGGGAGTTGGGGAGGGATAACATGGGGAGAAATGCCAGATATAGGTGATGGGGGGATGGAGGCAGCAAACCACATTGCCATGTGTGTACCTATGCAACAATCCTGCATGTTCTGCACATGTACCCCAGAACTTAAAGTGCAACAAAATATATATATATATATATATATAAACAAATCTAAACTGTCAATAAAATATGATACATAGTAATAAAATATAAATAATAAAATAGTGGAAAAAATAAAAAAGAAACCTTGACACACGATAAAAGTGTATTATAGGACTAGATTGTAGGTAATCGCACAAGTGTACTCATACTCCACAAGAGCTGGTCAACTTGTACTGCAATGAGTAGTTGCTTTTTTCTTTCCTTTTTTTTTTTTTTTTTGGAGACAGAGTCTTGCTTTGTTGCAACCTCAAACTCCTGGGCTCCAGGGATCCTGCTGCCTCAGCCTCCTGAGGAGCTAGGACTACAGGCATGAACCACCACACCCCGCAAAATTTTTTTTAATTTTTAGTAGAGATGAGGTCTCACTGTGTCGCCCAGGCTTGTCTCAAGCTCCTGGACTCAAATGATTCTCTCACCTCAGCCTCTCAAAGGGCTAGGATTACAGGTGAGAGCTACCACACCTGGCCACATTTTTTCTTTTAGGGCATGAGTCTCCTTGGATAATACATTCAGATTCATTTTCTGCGTGGCGCTGTTTTTTCTGAACTTCTTCTATGATTTGATATATACCTGCATGAGTATTCCCTATTAAATCTTCCCATCTTCTATGCCACATGTCTACGTTGTTTTGGGCACATGGAAATCCATTTCACATGCACTTATAAACAGACCACAAATTTGGTGGTAACAATACCGATGGTGGAACAGCAACCCCATGACGTGCCTTCTTATCCTACCACACATGTCATTATCTTCTGTGGCTTCTTCATGCAAATACAGCTTTGATTTGCTAAAAGCTCCTGGAATTTCCTCAGCTGGAAAAAATGCCAATGTAGACCCATACTTCATTTTTAACTGACCTTTCTGTCATTACCATTTCACATGGCCAATCCACTCATCTGAGTTTTCTGTCAAAGGCATCAGGCTGAATGAAAAAAACAAACTTTACTGGTAACAACTTGAAATTCAGTCTTAGTAGCCTTGATTGCACCTAATCCTGAATCTGTCATTGCAGTTTGGGGATTCAATTCGATATTAGGGATTTTAGGCAACGGATTTTGATCTTTCAGCATTTCAATACTCAGGATATGGCATTTAGGACTGTTTCCTTTGGAATTATGATCGGCACTGCTTTGACCAACAGAAGGTAGTGGAAATGAAACTGTCAGTTCTAGGCCTAGCCTTTCAAACAGCTGGCACCTTCAGCTTTCTTACTCTTGAAATCCAGCCACCACGTAAAGACATTCAGGAAAGATTACTGAAGACTTGAGAGACCATGTAGAGAGAGAGAAGCCACATGGAGGACAACCAAGACTTCCTCTCTGACAGAAAGCATTAAGGCTGCTGACATATGAGTGAGGTCATTTTAGAATTTCCAGGCCCAGCTGAGCTCCCAGCTGAACACAGCTACATGAACGTCCTCAGCCTGTACTACATGCAACAGAAGAATGACCCAGCTGACCCATAAAATCATGAGAAAAAATACACTACTGCTATTTTAAGCCACTCAGTTTTGGGTATTCTATTACACAGCAATAGATAAAAAGAAATGGTACCTGGAAGTGGAGTGCTGCCACATAAAAAACCTTAAACATGTGGCATTGGCTTTGCAACCTGGTGGAGGCTAATAAAGGCAAGGAGAGAACTGTTCATGGAGGTTGGAAGAGCAGTGCAGAAATTCTTATTGGAAGCTTAAGAGCAGTAAGCTCATTTTATTGTTTTCTATACTGGTAAAACTTATGGCAACACTGTCACTGCAGCAACTGGAGGAAGATAGAGAGGACACCCAATAAATCTGTGTATTCAGCTAACGAGGTTTCCAGGGGAAATGATGAAAGTGACAACTGGCTTCATTTAACTGATCATAATAAAGAATGAGAAGAAAGAACTAAGCTAAATAACTAACGGTTCAGATTTTCACCAACATATAGAGAAAAGATTTCCGACTCAGGACTTCCTGAATTAGAAAATAAAACCTTGTCTCTAAAAAAAAACCAAGAAATTTCAACATGAGTTTTGTATGAGACAAACGTTCAAACCATAGCACTGCCAGTAAAATATGGCCTCAGTGTCAATATCAAGCCAAGGGCACAACCATATGACCCTTCATTAATCACTCAGAAAGAAGGTGCCTCATGCAGCCACATAGCTAGATATGCAGTCTTCTGGCATCTTAAGGATGTTGCCCACAGTACCTTAACTTGCATACCAAAGTAGAGAGAGGCCTACCTCCAAGAGACTTGGGGGTGTGGCTTCTGATTAAATTTAGCATATTAAAAGCCCACTATATTTTTGAGGGAAATGTATCCACTTGGACACAAAAGGACAGAGGCAGTTCAAAACGAAAAGAGGTCTGTGGGCTCCCAGATTTCTACAGGCAGGGAACAGGCTAAGAAAGCTACTCAGCTGCAAATATGAGCCAATTTCCAAAAAGCACACAAAGAGATGCTCACCAGCATGAGTCTTTAGGGATGCAAATCTACACCACAATGAGACGCCAACTCACATACACTGAGCTGGCTATAATTTTTAAAAAATGTACAATAACAAGTGTTGGCAAAGATGTGGAGAAGCTAGAACCCTTATCCACACTGCTAGGAGGAATGTAAAAAGGAGCAGGTACTTTGGGGAAGTTTGGTAGTTCTTTAAAAAGTTAAACATACAGTTACCATATGACCCAGCAATTCCACTCCTGAACATATAAGCAAGAGAACTCAAAATACATATCCACAAAAATACTTGTATGTGACTGTTCATAGCAGCAGTAATCATAGCAAAAACGGGAAACAACCCAAATGTCTATCAATTGATGAATGGTTAAACAAAATGTGTTATATCCACACAAAAAAATGATTGAGCCATCAAAATGAATAAAGAACTGAGATGCACTAGAAAACAGCTGAACTTTGAAAACATACTAAGTGAAAGAAGCCAGTCACAGGAGGCCACATATGAAGGTGCTACCTTGAATTTTGATTCTGGAGTCAGGAGAAGTCTTTTTGAGGAAGTGACAATTCAGCAGAGTGTGGGGAAAAGAGCTTTCCAGGAAAGAACGTGTATGATAGCCCAAGGAAGAGGAGAGCATAGCCATGCGAGGAACTGCTGTGAGGCCACTGTAGGAATTTCTAGGAATGTGAAAACACTGTGAACGTGAACTTGGAGAAATAGGCCAGTTTGTGCAGGTCTTTCAGGTTATTGAGGTGGTTTGAAACTGCCAATAAATAGCCCCCCTTTCTCAAAATGGATTTTTTTTTTTTTTTGAGGCTGGAGTGCAGTGGCATGATCTCAGCTCACTGCATCCTCCGTCTCCCGGGTTCAAGTAATTCCCCTGCCTCAGCCTCCCTAATAGCTGGGATTACAGGCTTGCACCTCCACACCCAGCTAATTTTTGTATTTTTAGTAGAGACAGGGTTTCTCCATGTAGCCCAGGCTGGTTTTGAACTTCCGGTCTCAAGCAATCCACCTGCCTCGGCCTCCCAAAATGCTGGGATTATAGGCGTGAGCCACCACACCTGGCCTCCAAATGGATCTTCAGAAATAAAATAGGTAAGTTAAGCAGAGGGGGATCAAAGTATACTTATATAACTTCTAAAGCCAGGTCAGGGGACACAGCTTAGCTGAGAGCTAAATCAGCCTATGCCTGCTACCTGCTAACCGTCACAGTCACCCACTAGTCCAAATCCTGGAACAGCCCCTTTGAAGCAAAGTTCTAAAAAATACAAATATCCAGATGGCTGCTTCCCAGTGTCCAGGTGGAAGCGAAGAACTCACTCCCATGTCCAGCACATTTTTTTTTTTTTCTGAGACAGAGTTTTGCCGTGTCACCCAGGCTGAAGTGCAGTGGCATGATCTTGGCTCACTGCAATCTCTGCTTCCCGGTTCAAACGATTCTGCCTCAGCCTCCTGAGTAGCTGGGACTACAGGCATGCACCACTATGTGTAGCTAATTTTTGTATCTTTAGTGGAGACAGGGTTTCACCATGTTGAGCAGGCTGGTCTTGGCCTCCCAAAGTGCTGGGATTACAGGCATGAGTCACCTCACCTGCCCTCGCACATTTGATAGATGAACTCCACCCAGTCAAGAACTACAAACCAAAACAACATCTCCACCTCTGTGACAGAAATAAACTGTGAGGCAGGAGGTCAAAGCCTTAGGGAAAAATCTCCCCGCATGGAAACCAGGGCAGTAGAACCAAACGTGTTTCCATCAAGCAATTATATTAAAGATTTTAAATGGAAAACCATTTGAGACCTTTAAAAGAGGTGTGATTTATGTTTAAATATTCCACTTTGGATGCTGGGTGGAAAATAAACTGGACAGGGGCAAGCGTGGAAGCAGGGAAAATAATCTATTCAATTAGGGTGGACTCATAAATCTATTGGATGCTTCTGGCTGCAAATAAATAGAAATTCAGACTCAAGCTAGGAGATTTATCAACTCAAATAACTGAAAGTCCACAGGTCAGGTGAGCTTTAAGTGTGGTACAATCAGTAGCTCACTGATGTTACCAGGATCTTTGTCTCTTTTATTCACTGTCCTTGGTGCTGTCTTCATCGTAAGGCTAATTTCAACTCATGATTATAAGACAGCTACCAATAACCACTGGGGCTACATATTTTCAGGTTCACATATTTCAATTTTAAGATATAAAATTTCTTTGGCAAGTATAGATATAATTACTTTACTAGAATCTAATTGAGCCCAGTTTGATCACTTGCCCACCATGGGAGCGATATGAATCATCAGGAAAACTTCAAGTGCTGGTTAACCTACTCTAATCCACCCCTGGAGCTACAAATGGAATCAGTTTCCACAAGCTTGTATGGAGCAGAAATGGATATCTTAATAAAAGGAATGTTCTTGGCCAGGCAAGGTGGCTCACACCTGTAATCCCAGCACTTCAGGAGACCGAGGCAGGAGGATCATGAGGTCAGGAGTTTAAGACCAGTCTGGCCAATACAGTGAAACCCTGTTTCTACTAAAAATACAAAAAATTAGCAGGTGTGGTGGCATGAGCCTGTAATCCCAGCTACTTGGGAGGCTGAGGCAGGAGAATCATATGATCACACCATCGTACTCTAGCCCAGGTGACAGTGCAAGATTCCGTCTCAAAAAACAAAAAGTTCTTATAGGAAGAAAGAACAGGGACTGGTGATGCAGTAAGAACCCACGGGATGTTTGCTGTTTCTCTTCTCTAAGCTAGACCATATTTTGGCTCTTTTAATTACAGTGAGGCAAAGCATATAATAACAAAATGGCTGGGTGTGGGGCTCACACCTGTAATCCCAGCACTTTGGGAGGCTGAGGCAGGAGAACTGCTTGAAGCCAGGAGTTTGAGACCAGCCTTTCTACAAATAATAGAAAAATATAACACCAAAACACCAAGACCAATCAGAGTTTTATACTCCTTTTATTCTCTATCAAATGCAACTCTAAGCAATGTCCAGGTACTATCCAAACACCTTCCAGCCCTCTGCCAAAGGCGAAATTCTTCAATCATGTGAACAGTGCTGAGTCCTGATGTTTGTGTGGTTCATCTTGCCAGGGGGATGGGCAGATACAGAGAAGTTGTTCTTTCACCCTATGGCCAAACCTCTGTAAGGATAACAGGGAAAATGGATTTGGAGAAAGATAGGTGATCTGGTCTTTTATTATTTTTCCAGGTTGAAGTTGGGGAAGGGGATTATAGGTCTCCCTTATCAGTGTAGTTATGAAGGGTCACAAGAGCTTGGAATCTTTCATTTAAGAGAAACCGTCTTTTTTTTTTTTTTTTTTTTTTTTTTGAAGGAGTCTTGCTCTGTCACCCAGGCTGGAATGTAGTGGCATGATCTCAGCTCACTGCAACCTCTGCCTCTCAAATACAAGCAATTCTCCTGCCTCAGCCTCCTGAGTAACCAGTACTACATGTATCTGCCACTATGCCCAGCTAATTTTTGTATTTTGAGCAGAGATGGGGTTTTACCATATAGGCCATTCTGGTCCAAACTCCTTACCCTGTGGCCTCCCAAAATGTGCTAATTCCATTACTTCCAATAAATAGAAAAAAAAAAATCAGTAAATAGGCAAGTCGAGGAGTCTCTGGACCCATGTAAAATATGTTCCTATGGTCTCCTACATGAAAAAGATGGGAAACTACAGCAGTAAGAGCAAGAAATCCTGGTGGCTTCTAGGATAATGATAAGAAAGATGGAAAGATGTGGACTAATTCAAAATGTATTTTGGAATAGAATCAAAATGATTGGATGATATATCAGATACAAGAATAAACAAAGTAGAGAATAAATGACTCCCAGATTTCTGGTTGAAACATCTAAGTAGACTGTGGTGCCATTTCCTGAGACAGGAAAGAGCATAGGAAGTGCAGGTTAGTAAACATAGTCAAGAATCTCATCTTATTTCGAATAATGTAAATTTGAGACACATGAGAGATCTCTAAGTGCAAACATCAATAAGCAGTTGGATAGTCTAATATTAACAGTCCTAACAAGACAGGGAGGCGTGGCCTGGAGACACAGATACAGAAGCTGCCTAGCCCCTCTCCCTACTCTCCCATCCACAGCCTGTGGTTAGAGGACTTTTGAAAGTCAGGGCACACTTCTGCTTGGGAGACTGCATGGTTCTAATAGTCTCATATAACAGGGAGGCCCAGAGGAGGATGTCTGTCTATCAAGGCATATGTTACCCCACCCACAGGAGCTCCAGTTTGTGACCATGGCCAGACTTTGCCTTGCATAGCCAACTCCTGTTCAGCAGAGCAAAAGTAACTTTTCACCATCCTCAGGCTATGATAGAAAAAAGGCTTTGTATATACTTTTTTTTTTTTTCCCACAAATGAGACTTTTTATTTGCCACTACTGTAAGTCTGAACTTTAAACAGATTCTTGGACTAGTGGTTCATATCCGTCAGCTCGTTCAACTTTAGCACCTGTCTCACCTGCAGTGGCTTTTCCAGAACTACTGCCTTCACCATGAAGCTCCATAAATTTTCCAAATTCAAACTCAGGCTTCTTCAGCATTTTTACTTTTCTAACGAAGACATCATGGAAAGGATAAATAGATGAGCAAGGATTTTCTGTGTCTTTTCAATGCTGTCTGGAATCAATTTATTGACCACTTCTTTCATGTCATTTGTCTGCACCTCTCGGGTCATGATTTCCATCACCTTCTTCTGTATTTGGCAGACCTGTTGGTGCTGAGCATAAGACGTCTTCCGTATCTGATTGTTGTGTTTTTTAGTAAAACCAACAGAGAGAAGACAAAGCAAATAACCATTGGTAGTCTTGACATCAACAAGAGCTTCAATCATTGTCTGCCATTTTTTGACCATGGAACACATTTTGTCATGGGTAAGATCCATGCTATGGAAGTTGGTCAGGTAGTTTTTGCCCTGAACATCTTCAGTAATCAGCTTCCATTTCCTAAATGCAACTTTGTCATTCTGCAAATCAGCAAGACTAACTTAAAACACTTGACCCTTGAGACCATCAGATGCAGTTTTGGTTCCTTGGGTCCTGGTGACTAGCGTCTTTCCAATATTTCTTATATTGAACATAGCAGGTGCTTTCACATCATACCAATCTTTCTTAGAAAATGGATCAACCACTTTCTTCTTGGCTCCCTTTTTGCCACCTTTCATAAGGTGCTTGTTCTTGCCATCCACCATGGTGCTGCTCAGAGAGCCAAAAGGGCTGTATATACAATTCTTATACAAACTGTACAATTTTAAAAGTTGTATTTCTGGATTTTCAGTTGTTAAGAGAAAAACAGAACTTATTTTCCATTTTGACCTTGCATCCTAAGATTTTCTTTCTTTCTTTCTTTCTTTTTTTGAGACAAGGTCTCACTCTGTCACCTAAGTTGGAGTGCAATAGTGCAATCACAGCTTACTGCAGCCTCCACCTCTTGGGCTCAATTGCTCAATTGACCCTCCTGCCTCAGCTTCCCGAGAAGCTGTGACTATAGGTACATGCCACCATGCCTGGCTAATTTTTCCATTTTTTGTAGAGATAAGGTCTCACTATGTTGCGTAGGCTGATCTTGAACTCCTGAGCTCAAATGATCTACCCACCTTGGCCTCCCAAAGTGCTAGGATTACAGGCATGAGCCACCACCCCTGACCATATCCTGAGATTTTCTAAATTCACCTATTTATTATGATCATTTATCTATATAATCTTTTTTGTTTTCTCTACACACAATCACATTGTCTGGGAATAATGGTTCCATTCCTTCCTTTCCTAGCTTTTTTTCGTTTTTAAAAACTGAGACATAATTTACATACTTTAAAATTCACCCTTTTAAAGTGAACATGTCAGTGGTTTTTATTTAGTGTATTCCGAAGGTTATGCAGCTATCACCATTCCCTAATTCTAGAAAAATTTCATTATCCAAAAAAGAAACCCTGTACTCATTAGCATTGACGCCTTACAGCCATTAATCAACTGTTTCCTGAAGCATCAATTTTGCTAAAATTCATTTACTAAATAATCATTGTGTAGTTATTATATGCTACACATGGTTTTAGGCATTAGGTATTCAATATGAAATGAGATAAAGTTCTTCCTTTTGAGGAGAAAAAGACAATTTAAAAACAGTGTTTTGACAATAAAAGAGCTCAGATATATAATGGACTAGGATGCAAAAATGCATAAATTTTTACAATAAAACTTAGAACTTCAAGGTAAATTTCCTGTTGGACCAGGCACTGCAAGCTCTGCCCCAGCCCTATGGTGATATGCTTTCATTCTCCTTTCCTGCTGCAGCCAATACGAGCACTTTATAGGAAAAGGCTGAGAAACACTGCTTTAATGTTCATCTGTATACTGAAGGAATATGCATGCAATGATTACAGGTTGAAGCAATAAACCAAAGCCTTCTGGCTCAGGCATAAATATTGCCCAATTATTTAGTAATCATAAATTGGTATACTCCATTCATCCACTGAACAAATAATGAGTGAGTTTCTTATTAGCACACAATGGAAGACATAAAAATATGAAAGATACATGGTCCTGATCTTAAAAGTTTTACTCAAATCACTAGATACCTAAGAAAATATAATAATGTATTAGAGTTTCGAATCAGACATAACAGGCAAATCGCTTCTGGAAAATAAAAAAAATTCTTCCATTATGGAATTTATCCATTGTAAACAAAATGAAACACTTTATAAAAATGTTCAGCTGGGTGTGGTGGTTCACAGATCTCCTGAGTCCAGGAATTTGAGCCTGCAATGAGCTGTGATTACACCTCTGTATTCCAGCCTGGGCAACAGAGTGAGACCATGTCTCTAAAAATGAATAAATAATAATTAAATAAAAATAAATACATAAAATACTTATGTCATCCTGGAACTTACACTTGGATCACCTGTTCCTAGTATCTGCAAATATAACTAGACATCAAAAAGGAGTTGAATTAATCTATTATCCAAAGTAAATTACTAGTAACTGTACTGACTTACTTTTCAGTGCCTCATTCATTTGTGCCTTGTGGTTAGCTGCATGATACCAGGTGATCTCAGCGCCATCTTCTGTGGTAATCTGGTTATTTCTCAGAAAATATTCCAGTATATTTTCACTCCACGATCCTAAAACAACAGTATTTACATGAAAAGTAATATTGTTTTCCATAGGGTAAAAATTTTAAAAATTAATTTCATTGTGTATATTTAAGATATACATATGCTGTTATGTGCTATATATAGATAGTAAAACGGTTACTATAGTGAAGCAAATGAACATATCCATCATCTCACATGCCTATGTTCTGTGCGTGTTGCAAGAACAGCTAAAATCTCATTTAACATGAATCCCTTACATATAGTACGATTTTATTACCTGGAGTCCTCATGTTGCACATTAGATCTCAACTTGTTCATCTTTTTCTTTTTTTTTTCCAATTTGAGAGCAGGAACTGTTTATTAACTGATCAGCTTAGAAAAATAACCATGGTAGTCACTTTAGTTCATTCATCTAATAAGCCTGTTGACCTGGTCCTCCCTGTTGCCACCATCTCCACCTTCTACAAAATGGGTGGTCATTTTCTTCATTCTGCCTCATGGAGAAGATAATTTGAAGGGCAATGGGAAGTTATTTGCTTCTCTGAAGCATTTTTCAACAGTACAGATCTCACGAATCAGATCCTCTATGCAGATGATGCCATATTTACCAAGAGATTGAGCAATCAAAGTGTTATCTGTCAAAGCAATTCACTTCTTGTTGATTTTGCCATAACCATGTTTATAGATCAGTTCATTTACTGACTTTGGATTTGAGTACCCCCATGCAATATATACCCCCTGCATATTAACTGAAGCCTTGTTGAGTTTCACAAATGTCCCACTGAAGATTTGCCAGAGGCAAAGAAGCTGTAACACCTTTCGGCTCACACCATTGATACCTCTGATCCTGATGACAAATGCCGATTTGGGGGCTACAGGTACCTAGAAGTTGCCAGCTTGTCTTGTCATCCTAGCCATTTGAATTTCAGTTCTGTATATCTGCCGATATTCCTTGTGATAGTGCTTTATTTTTTCATAGATAGCTTCCTCTTTGCCTTTCAAAGCATCTTTTGGGCAAAATTCTTTCTCCTGTACTTGATCTTCAGCTCTGTGAAATTCTTTCACTTTTTCTTAAGGTTTCTGGCACAGCAGGAACCTTCTTCTCTTCTGTGCCCTCCATGGTTCCAGCCAGAAAAAGAGGCAACTTGTTCATCTTATATAACTGTTCTGTATCCTCTACCTACATCTCCCCATTTCCTCTGCTTCCCTCTCTCCTAACCATTGCTTTGTTCTCTATTTCTGTTACATTTGAATTTTTTTGATTCCACATATAAGTGAGCTCATGCACTATTTGTCTTTCTGTGTCTGCCTTAGTTCACTTAGCATAATGTTCTCTGGGCTCATCCACGTTGTGGAAAATGGCAAGTCCTCATTCTTCTTTAGGGCTGAATAATATTCCATTTTCCCTGTGTACCACAGTTTATTTATCCATTCATCTATCAACAAACACTGGTTGTTTCCATACCTTGGCTACTGTAAATAATGCTGCAATGAACATGGGAGTGCAGACATCTTTACAAAGTGGTGATTTCATTTCCTTTGGGTATATGCCTGGAAAAGGGATTGCTGAGTTATGGGGTAAAAAACAAAACAAACAAACAAAAAACAAAGGGCAGACGAGATATTAAAGGATAATAACAAAGTAGTTAGACTTGGAAAAATACAAGATTTCAAAAATAGAGAACAGGTATTATGATGTGGCAAATATATAGTATATAAACATGTTATATGTTATGTTATATAATAATTAGTAGACAGATAGGATAGTCTGAACATCAGGAGCATAAGAATGTAGGAAGAAAATAAAACTGGTAAGAAGCAGATATTTAAAAGCTGGAAATTTCATATGATGTTCTCTACAATCCTGGTCTCAGAAATATAAGGAAAACTGACGTAAAGCCAAAACTATATTTAAAATTCTAAGTCTCAGACAACTTAATTGTTTTCTCTACCTGAAGCCCCCTTCTATATTTATATTGACAACTTAGAATTTAAATTGCACATTTTACTGCATATCCACCTTCAGATTCTCAGCAACATCTACTTGAGTGACCACGTAATCTCTTGAATTAGCATTCATAAGTTTATCTAGTGTGTACAAGATACATAATTCTCATCTTTCATCTAATTTTTGATATAACATATTTTCTCTTAATTAAGCATTGAAATTTGTGAGTTAACCAAGACTAAGGTAAGTGGTAACAAAAATATCTGAACCCAGATCTACTCCACGCTATATCATAACATAATAATAAAAAAGAAGAAAATACTGAAAAAAAGTTGTCCATAATTTTACCTCCCTAATCGTTGTTTATGCTTCAACATTTATAAAGAGCCTAGCAAGTGGCTGCAAATTCCCCATGCATGAGAATCTTTCCTCTGTTAATTATTTGTTTGTTAACTCTACCTTACAACAGTTAAAAACCTAAAACTGCCTCTCCTTTTTTTTTTTTTTCCCATCTGCTATCTGCAGTGGAGATGCCACCAAAATGCAGATTTCGTAAAAACCCTTCCGGGGAAGCCCACCACCCTCAAAGCTGAACCCTTGGACACAACAGAAAAAGTAAAGGCCAAGATCCAGGAACTCCTCCTGATCAGCAAAGACGGATCCTTGCTGGTAAGCAACTGGAAGATGGACATACTTCGTCCGACTACAACATTCAAAAGGAGTCTACTCTTCATCTTGGGTTGAGACTGTGGTGGTGCCAAGAACAGGAAGAAGCCTTACACCACTCCCAAGAATGATAAGCCTGAGAGAAAGAAGGGGAAGCTGGCTGTCCTGAAATACTATGAGGTGGATGAGAATGGCAAAATTAGTCACCTTCATCGAGAGTGCCCCTCATATGGTGCTGGAGTGTTTATGGCAAACTACTTTGACAGACATTATTGTGGTAAATGTCTGACTTACCGCTTCAACAAATCAGAAGATAAGTAATTGTGTACGAGTTAATAAAAGATATGAACTAACATCTTTTTTAAAAACTCCCCAAAAAACCAAAAACCTAAAATCTACAGATGGCTATCGGAAACTGCTGATAAGATATTGAGAAAAGTTAAAATTTGACCAGAGAATGGAGGGGCATATAAAGACAAATTCTAACTAAGGTACATGGGACTCAGCAATCACTTCTAATACTAGGCTGCAGAATAATTTAAAAAAGGAAAGTTAGGTGGAGGATCCACTATCCCCAAAGCAGTCTCCCACCCAAAACATGTGGCTCTATCTGGCATATGTAATAGAGTCACAGACCTTTCAGACTGAAATGGCAACACAAAGCCGTCATTCTTTAAAATATTAAGGTAGGCATTTTAGAATTAGGCACCTTATCAATTGGCTATAACAAATGTCCAACCATAGGGAAATAATTAAATCACAATATATACGCATGATAGAAATGTGGCTGTTAAAAATGAAGGTTTTGAGATATGTCAAATGATTTAGAGAAATGGTAAGTATGCATATTACCAGAAAAACCTAAATGTTAGTTAATGGTTCATATTGGATATTTCCACAGCACTTTTCAACTAAACATACTGCATTCAGAATTTCTATAAAGGCAACTTACAAGGTAATAATAAAATACTATGACTCTAGAATTTAAAAACCTGTAAAGTTAAAAGTTCTCCTTATCCTTTTGGTAAGTGAAATATTTAGTTTGTATTTAAGCCACAACTGTATATATCTTAAAATTTAAAGAGAATCCAATTAATTACCTATGATCTAGGGTCTTAGTATTATCATTTAAACAGGCTGTAACTCCAAAAACAGGGCCCAGAGAAAGGCAAAAATAGCTGCAACTTTTTTTTAAGGTTGAGTTTTTTAGCACTTTTTTTTTTTTTTTTTTTTTGAGACAGAGACTCACTCTGTCACTGAGGCTGGAGTGCAGTAGCACGATCACAGCTCATTGCAATCTCTGCCTCCCGCGTTCAAGCAATTCTTGTGCTTCAGCCTCCCAAGCAGCTGAGATTACAGGCATGTGCCATCACATCGGCTACTTTTTGTATTTTTAGTAGAAATGGGTTTTCACCATGTTGGCCAGGCTGGTCTTGAACTCCTGGCCTGGCCTTTTGAGCAGTTTTCATTTACAGAAAAAATTAGGCTGGGCACAGTGGCTCACACCTGTAGTCCTAGCTACTCGGGAGGCTGAGGCAGGAGAATAGCTTGAACCCTGGGGTCAGAGGTTGCAGTGAGCCAAGACCATGTCACTACACTCCAGCCTGGGCGACAGAGCAAGACTTCATCTCCAAAAAAAAAAAAATTAAGCAAAAAGCGCAAAGTTCCCATATTATCCCCACTCTTCCTCTCAATTTCCCTGGTTTTTGCTTTTTTGGTAATTAAGAAATTGCTTTTATTTGAAGCTCCCCAATTTTTAACATCTTGCATTAGTGTGGTATGTCTGTTAGAGTAAACGAGCCAATACTGACATACTGTTATTAGCTAAAGTCCACAGTTTACAGTAGAATTCATTCTTGGTGTCATACATTCAATGGGTTTTGACAAATGTGTAGGTGTACATCTGAGATAGCAGGTTCAGTTATGGACCACTGCAATAAAGTATCACAATAAAGCAAGTCACACACACATTTTTTGGTTTCCTAGTGTATATGAAAGTTATGTTTACACTGTTATACTGCAGCTTATTAGGTAGGTGTACAATAGCATTATGTCTAAAAAAGTGTGCACACCTTAATTTAAAAATACTTTATTGCTAAAACAATGTTAACAATCATCTGAGCCTTCAGCTAGTTGTTATCTTTTGACTGGTGGAGGGTCTTGCCTCCATGTTGATGGCAACTGATCAATCAGGGTGGTGGTTGCTGAAGCCTGAGGTGGCTGTGACGATTTCTTAAAATAAGACAATAAAGTTATCAACATCAATGGATTCTTCCTTTCATGAAAGCTCTCTCTGTAGCACACAATGTTGTTTGATAGCATTTTACCCACAGGAGAACTTTTCAAAATGAGAGCCAATCCTCTCAAACTCTGTTTCTGCTTTAACAACTTAGTGTATGTAGTATTCTTTATTCCAGTGGGGGCAGGGAATCACTGATCACAGATCACCATAATAAATATAATAATTTTAAAACTTGAAATATTGCAAGAATTCCCAAAATGTGACAGGTGCAAAGTGAACACATGCTATTGAAAAATACGGCCCCAATAGACTTGCTCAATACAAAGTTGCCACA
>NW_016107331.1:1071809-1110611 GCF_001604975.1 Cebus imitator | reverse complement strand
AAAAAAAAAAAAAAAAAAAAGTATTATCTGCAAGACACAATAAAGTGAATTACAATAAAACAAGGGACGCTTGTACAATGGCATGTATCCACCATTACAATATCATATAGAATCACAGTTTTGCTGCTCCAAACCTCTATGCTCCATCTATTTATCCCAACCTCCTTCCCCGTGCAACCTGTGGCTGTTTTCCAGCTACCACAGCAGAGTTGATTAGTTGGAACAGAAATTAACCTCTTGCAAAGCCCAAAATTTAATATCTGGTTCGTTACAGAAAAAGTTTGCTGACCACCAAGATACGGAAACAACCGAAGTATCATCAGCGGATGAATGGATAAAGAAAATGTGCTATATATACATAATGGAATACTATCAGTCTTTAAAAAGACAAAATTTCTGTCATCTGTAACAACAGATTGCAGAACGCTGCTGTCTACAAGAGTCTGAGCGTCCAGGGAAGAAACCTGGAGGACATTATACTTACAAGCCAAGCATGGAAAGAAAAATACTGCATAGTCTCACATGTGGAATCTCAAAAAGTAGTGCTCACGGGAGTAGAAAGTAGAATGGTGGTTACCAGAGGCTAGGGGCGCAGCCCAGGCAGTTGGATGGGAGGGGGGTATATTAGTTAAAGGGTACAAAGTTTCGCTTAGACAGGAGAAATAAGCTCCCGAGATCTACTGCACAGCATGGTGACTATAGTTAATAACTCCAGGCATGCTGGCTCACAACTGTAACTCCAGCACTTTGGGAGGCCAAGGCAGAAGGACTGCTTGAGCTCAGGAGTTTGAGACCAGCCTGGGTAATGAAGCAAGACCTTGTCTCTACTACTAAAAATAATAATAATAATAATAATAATAATAATAACCTGGGCATGGTGGTGTGTGCCTGCAGTCCCAGCTACTCAGGAGGCTGAGGCAGGAGGATCACTTGAGCCCAGGAGGTCAAGGCTACAGTGAGCCATGACTATACCACTGCACTCCAGCCTGGGTGACAGTGAGACTTTTATGTTTCGAAATTAACAAATGAGTAGATTTTAAATGCTCTCATTATAAAGAAATGTTAAGTATATCATTTTATTTTGACTTTTTAAAAAAATAGTCTTTACTTTGTGACTTATAGAATTAACAAGTTGCTCGGTATATTTTATAGCTGTAGCACTGATGATATCTGCATTAATCAATAAATACTATCAAAACACAATGGACCTAAGTACAAAACTTCCCTGAAAAATCCTAATACGTTTATTATTAATATCAGTGGCAAAGGTTTAAGTCTGAGGAAAAAAGGGTATCTCTATGTACTGGCAACTTCGAGTTCTATAGGTTAACTCTAGGGGGGAAACCCCGCAAGTGCCGTGGCAAGGTTCTGAAGCCTCAGCCTGTTCCCATATAAATACTGATTTAGAAAAGAATTAGAAATGTAGGCACATAGTTATTCCTTTATATCATCATATATAATCTTATAGTTACTTATAATCATAAAGATATATACTCGATATAACCTTTAATTTTACTAATGACTATCAGGTTATGAAGCATGGAACTGAGGTGACACTGTGAACAAAATGATCCTAAGGCAAGATGCTCTAAGCCCTCTGTCATGCCTGCATAAGTGCTGCTGGAGGGCACCTTGGCTGTGCGGCAGTGCCAGTGCTGTGAAAGCACCCGCTATTTAGCCAGCTAGGAAAGGAGATGTCCAAAATGACTGAGACATCTCCTTCCTGGGGAAGTTAGGAGAAAACGCTGCTTCTCCATGCTCTTGTGGCAAAGCCTGATGGCTGTCAAGGAGGCCTGCAGACATCTGCGGGCTTAACTGTCTCTACCTGATGCTGTGCTTCAGTGGTCACGTTCCATGTCTACTCTCATGCCCTGCTTCTGCACCTGGTTTCTCTTTTCCTTAAAAGATAAGAATTAATAATAGTAACATAATCTTAGTGTCCTTGATATTTCTGACAAATATGCAAAGAGCGCTGACACATTAGCTTTTCTCCTCCCCTCAGCTACTTGAAAGTCTTAGGCTCCCTATCTTCAAGACACGTGACTTACCTGACCCTATCACCTACCACCATGACCTCACCCTACCTTCCTGGCCCACTGCTTTGTACTCAATTAAAGTCAGAGTATCTGGGCACTCTGTGCCACTGTAGGTCTCCGCGCTTTGGTTGGCAGTGGACCCCTAAGCCCAAACTCTCTTTTCTTTATCTCTGTGTCTGTGTCTTTCATTTCTACAGTTTCTTGTCTCCACACCAGCAGGGAGGGGTTCACAGAACCCTATAGGGCTGGACCCTATAGTTAACAACCAGACTTTGGTCTCCTGTGATTGGCTAATGGTCTCCATCTAGCAGACCTAGTTCAGGTTTTGCTTCTACTATATCCTGCCAGTAAGAAAGCTGCAAAGACAGAGAAGAGACCTTTCCCTCTATTTATCAAAAGGTGCCAGAGATGCACCTTTTGATAAATTATATAAATTATATACATGTAAATTATATATACTATATATATGATAGAATATTAATTAGCCTGACTTAATCATTCCACCATGTATACATGTAGTGTAATATCACATCATACCTCATATATATATGATTATTATTTGCCAATTGAAAATAAAATTAAAAAAGAAAGTTTGCTATTTGCTGACCCCTGGACTACACAATCATTAAGGTTCCTTCCAGTTTCCACAAGTGACTACCAGAATTGACTTACCATTAAAGACAATGTAGCATATGTCCACACAAAAACTTGTACACAAATGTTCACAGCAGCGTTATTCACAATAGCCCAAAAGATGGAAACAACCCAAATGTCCATCAACTAATGAGTGGGTAAACAAAATGTGGTCTTTCATACAACTCCTTTTTTGACCATAAAAAGGAATGAAGTACTGAAACATGCTACAAGATGGATGAATCTTGAAAACACTATGCTAAGTGGAAGAAGCCAGACATAAGAGGGTCTACACTGGATGATTCCATTTATCTAAAATGTTCAGAACAGGCAAATTCACAGAGATAGAAAGTAGAATAGTGGTTGGGGTGTTTAAGGGTGGGAGATGGGTAGTGCTTTTTGTAAGGTTTAAATGTTTTAAAATTGTGGTAATTGTTGCACAAGTCTGTGAATAAGCTAAAACCCACTGAATTATACTCTTTAAGTGGGTAAACTGCATATTAATAGTATGCAAATTATACATCAGTATCAATTTTTAAAATGGGAAAAGTTTTTTAAAAAAGTAATCCATCTATCCTCTGACCTAGAAATTCGACTTCTATAAATTTACCCCATAGACAGATATGCTTACCTGTAGGAAAAACTCATTTCATACATCTATTGCAGTATTGTTTGTAATGGCAAAAGAGTAAACACATAAATGTCAATCAACAGTGGATTCAGTAAATGATTGTATATTCATATACTGGAACATTACACAGCCACTAAAAAGAATAAGGCAACTCTATATGCACTGAGATAATCTCAAAGATATATTATTATGTGGGAAAAAAAGCACAGTGGAGAACAGAATGTATAGTTACCCACCCCCCACCTTTCCCCCGCCACCCAGAGATGTATACTTCCTAATCCCTGGAACCTGCTAATGCTATGTCACATAGCAGGGAGGAAATTAAGGTTACAGATGGAATTAAGGCTGCTAATCAGATGACCTTAAGATGAAGAGAGTTTACTCTGGATTATTCAAGTGTGCCCAATTTAACCGCAAGGTCCTTAAAAGTGAAAGAGGAAAGCAGGATAGTCAGTGTTAGAGTAATACGGTGTGAGAAAGACTCAGCCAGCCATTTCTGATTTTGAAAGTACAGGTGGAGGGGAGTTGACTGGTTGAGGGAAGGGATAAAACTTTGTTTCATTATTTTATTTTTTTGAGACAAAGGCTCTGGGCTCTGTCGGGGCTGGAGTGTAGTGGCATGATCTTGGCTCACTGCAGCCTCGACCTCTCCAGCTCAAGCGATTCTCCCACCTCAGCCTCCTCCTAAGTGGCTGGGTGCACAGGTATGTGTCAATCACCACTATACCTGGCTAATTTATTTATATTTTTGTAGAGACAAGGCCTCCCTATGTTGCCCAGGCTGATCCAAACCCCAGGGCTCAAGCGATGCTCCTGCCTTTCAACGTGTTCAGATTACAGGCGTAAACCACCATGGCTGGCCAGGATGGAACTTTTCACTATACATCCTATTGTGCCTTTTGAACTTTTTAATGTTGAGAATGTGTTTTTTTAAAGTAAGGGGGGGAAATGACACATAATGGAAAAATCTCGTTAAGAATTTGCTTTATCAATAACTTGGTAATGAGAAGAGAATTTGTTTTTTTTTAAATGACATTTGTCAGGTCTGGGACATTTTTCACTTGTGCACACATTTTATTCCAAGATTCTGTAAACCCTGCATCGATTCAGAAGAGAACCTGGATTTATACAGCCTGTGAGTGAGAATGGTGTAAAGTCTTGAGCATGAACTTTGTCCCAGATTTGTTTGGATTCTTAGAAAAACTAGGCATTAAAAGGATTTATACTGAGATATAAACAGCCCGAGGGTTAAAAAAGGAAAACTGTGGTCTGAAGAAAATGTTCTGTTTAGCACAGGTCTCAAAAAAGAGAGAGAGAAAAAAAGTTTACATCCTTTGATCCAGTAATTTCAGCTACAAGAATCATGTCCAAGATAAAAACAAACCAAGAACACAAACAAGGAAGAACAATGCAAAGAAGTTCATTACAGAATGAATTCTAACAAAACAGAAAACGATTGATTAACGTCCCATATTAGGAAACTGGTTAATTACAATATAATTGTGTACAATATAACTGTATAAAACAGTCATTCAAAATTATGTTTATAAAAACCTTGGTGACATAGGGATAGAATGAGAACATGTAGGCCTTTAAAATTATGTTTACATGACCTTAACTCTATTTTTAAGAGTCAGGGTTGCTAGAAAATACCAAAAAGTTAGTAGTGGTGCCTGTGAGTAGCAGCATTTGGGGGATTTTTCCTACTTCCATGTACTAACATACTTTATAAATGTTCCATAATGGTATTTTTCAGGGCCTGGACATTTTTCGCTTGCACACACATTTTATTCCAAGATTGTGTAAACCCTGCATCGATTCAGAAGAGACCCTGTATTTACACAGCCTTGGTGAAAGCGTGTATTACTTTTACAATTGGGAAACAAAACTAAACCGAAAAAAGAACATGTCACTGAGGCTGCCTCACGCCACTACTTAAGTTTACAGAAGCGATACTGTAACCGTCAGGAACGGAACTGCAAGCCCGAGGGTTGAAGCACCTGATTCCAAGCAGAAACAAGCGAGCCGCGCTCTGCCAGCTTTCAAGGCGGCGCTCATCAGCGCGGCCACGCCGGCCCCGCCCAGCGTCCGCGTTCCCAAGCCTCGCCCAGCTCCCAAAGACGAACCGACTGACCCAGACCGCCCCCATGCGGTCGGCTGAAATTAAGGATTAGGGAAACATCACATGCGTTTTTTCCAACCAAGACCTCAAAAGACACTGACCCTGTCATTTTCCGCCTCCCGGAATGCCTGTCCCTTAGCGCCCGCCCCGCAAACCAAGGTCCTTGCCAGGCCTTCGGGAGCTGCCCTGAGTGCGGAGCGGGCTCCAAGCCCAGCCGCCCGGCTCTGCGCGGCGCCTCCCAGGTTCCTAGCGAGGAGGACCGCGGGAACCCGCAAAGGGAGGGTGCCGCCGGCGGAAGCTCTGAAAGCGCCCCACCTCCAGACGGAGGCCGCGCGCTCGGCGCTTACCTGGACTTCCAGCGGATGCTGCCATGGTGACGACGCCCGCCGTCCGCGCAGGCGCCTAGCGGCTGGCGACCCTGCGGACCAGGCAAGGGCGACAGGGAAACTACTACACAAACCACGGGCTTCGGGTAGGGGAAGAGCCAGGCGGGAGCCAGCGAAGCAGAGCCAATAGGAGCCGCGACACGCAGGCGCAGAGGCTGGCGTTCCAGGTTCGCTTGCGCGCCTTCCCGCTGTGCTGGTGTTGCCAAGCGCTCCTCGGACCGATTTCGGAAGGCCGCTGTAGCTCTGAAGACAACGCTGCGTTAGGGAATACTGCGGCGGAGGATGGAACTCCGATTGAAAGCAGTTGTTGGAGTGGGGTACGAATTCCAAAGCTGGATATATTTTCCTTTAAATGTTAGTAATATCTTAAAAGGATGTGGAATCGTTACTGATAAAAATCAGTGTTTTTGGCCCGGCGCGGTGGCTCATGCCTGTAATCCCAGCACTTTGGGAGGCCAAAGTGGGCGGATTGCTTGAAGTCAGGAGTTCGAGACCAGCCTGGCTAACATAATGAAACGCCGTCTCTACTGAAAATTTAAAAATTAGCCGAGCGTGGTGGTGCGCGGCTGTAATCCCAGCTATTCGGGAGGCTGAGGCACGAGAATGGCTTGAACCTGTGAGGTGGAGGTTGCAGTGAGCTGAGATCACACCATTGCACTCCAGCCTGGGCCACAGAGCAAGACTGTCTCAAAAAAAAAAAAAAAAAAAAAAAAAAAAGCTTTTTGCACAAGATTACCGAGCTAATAACTTGAAGTTTTCTCTCCCCTATTTTGTCTCTCTACCAGCGTTCACTCAGAAAAACGCTCCCAGCAACTGGGTTCTCCCATCCATTGTCTTTCTAGCCCTCCTTAACTCCTGACTTTCTGAAGCCAAACTAGTGATCAGAATTAGCAACAAAGGGGATTTTCAGCCACTGTTACCAAAAGACGCAATCTGCCAGCGGTAGAGCTAAGATAACTATACATCACCTGACAGATAATACAAAGGGAATTTATTCTCACCCAGCCTTTCAGATAAAATATTTTTCATCACTCCAAAGCAATCACTCTCCATTTACTCCCTTCCCACCCCCAGACAACAACTCATCTACTTTCTGTCTCATGAATTTGCCTATTCTGGAATTTCATGTAAACGGAATCACAGACTATATGTTTCATCTTTTGTATCTGGTTTCTTTCACTTAGCATGTTTTCAAAATTCATCCATGTTTTAGCATGTATCAGTACTTTCTTCCTTCTTATGTTGGAATAAATTCCAGTTTGTATATACCACATTTTATGTGTGTCCATTCAACAGCTGATGGACATTTAGGTTGTTTCTACATTTTGTCATTTATGAATAATGCTGCTATGAACATTCATGGACAAGTTTTGTGTGGATGTATATGAGCACATTTCTGTGTACATATCTGTGTACATACCTAGGAGTGGAACTACTTGTTCATTTAGTAACTCTGTTTAACTGTGTGAGGAACTGGCAGTTTTGCAAAGCAGCTGTACTGTCTTTCATTCCTACCAGCAATGTATGAAGATTCCAATTTCCCCACATCTTCACCAGTACTTGGTGTTACTGTGTTTAATTATAGCCATCCTAGTGGATAGGAAGTACTACCTCATTATCTTGATTTGCATTTTGCTGCTAATAACATTGAGCATATTTTCAGGTGCTGATCGGTCATTTATATATTTCCTTTGGAGAAATGTCTTCTCAAATCCTGTGCTCATTTCAATTGTGAGAATTCTTTATATAGTCTTCATACAAGTCCCTTAACAGATAATTTGCAAATATTTGCAATATTTTCTCCCATTGTGCAGGTTGTCTTTTCACTTTCTTGATGGTATTGATTGCAGTACAAGTCTTTCTTTAAAAACTTTTTTTTTTTTTAAAGGAGTCTTGCTCTGTTGCCCCAGGCTGTAGTGCAGTAGCATGATCTTGGCTCACTGCAACCTCCACCTCCCAGGTTGAAGTGATTCTCCTGCCTCAGCCTCCCTAGTAGCTGGGATTACAGGCATGTGCCACCACGCCTAATTTTTGCATTTTTAGTAAAGATGAGGTTCACTATGTTGGCCAAGGTGGTCTCAAATTCCTGACCTCAAGTGATCCACTTGCCTTGGCCTCCCAAAGTGCTGGGATTACAGGCATGAGCCACTGTGCCCGGCTGTCTTTTTTTTTTTAACTCCAGGGGTTCAAGTGCAGGTTTGTTACATAGGTAAACTGTGTCATGGGGGTTGTACAGATTATTTGTTGTACAGATTATTTCATCATCCAGGTATTAATCCTAGTACCCATTACTTGTTTCTCCTGATCCTCTCCCTCCTCCCACCCTCTACCCTCCAAAAGGCCCTAGTGTGTTGTTCCTACTCTGTGTCCACGTGTCTCCTCATTTAGCTCCCAATTGTGAGAATATGCAGTATTTGATTTTCTGTTCCTGTGTCAGTTTGCAAAGTGTTTATGACATATTGGTCACAATATTACTGCAATATTTTAATATATTTTACAATAACTGACTCAATTAAAATTCCTCTTCACTGTCCATATTTTTAGAGCTGCATACTGAAGTTTGAGGCATAAAAGGTTATGTCTGATATTTGCTTTAAAATGCTCCAGCAAAGAAATAATGGGATGGATCTTCATAATAATAATGGGATGCAGAAGAGGCAATGTGGGAGATCAGTCAGGATGATTGGAAAGATTGTGAAATTGTAGAATATAGTCACAAATCTTCTTGGAAGGCTGAGAGGTTTGCATAGTTTCAGTAGAAGTTTCAGCTGAAGGCAGCCTAATCCCCTTTACCTTTAGTGATAAAGAAAAGCAAATAACTAGGGAATGCGGAGGAGTTTATCTGAATAACTTATTTACTCATATGGTCCTAAAACCAACCTTTAATCTTTCATGGGCCAGATGGCTCTCTCAGGGGGAGGGCAACCAGAATTATCACCTGCAAATGGTGTTTTCTTTAGGCCTCAAAACCTGGCCTTTAATTATTATCCATAAGTGTGTTGACTCAGAGCCTCTGTTATTAAATCTATACTAAATAAATGCCTAGAGTACCAGTTGGTTGGGACTGTAGCTGTGATCTCTCTCAGGAGTATCTGTAAGTAGCCACAGACCCCCAGCCCCATCTTACAGTGAAGATTTGTGTTTGAGTGAATTTGTTCGTCTGTCACTGGGTCAGGGTATGCCGGTTGGACTCTGACAAGCAAATCTTGATAGTGTTGACTCTGAGGATTGTTGTAGGCTGAGTATATAGATTTTAATCCTACTATTTCCTTTACTTTTGAGTGTTTGGAAATTTTATGGTAAAAATAAATCTAATTACTTTTTTGGCACAAAACAAGGGTTTTATAAGTTAAGGGTACATACTGCACTGGGTAAAGAATATAACAATTAGAATGTGAAACACAGGCCCCAGTTTGAGTCTGGGGCTGATTTTGGTGACATTTAAATAGGAATAAAGGTCAGGCACAGTGGCTTACACATGTAACCCCAGCACTTTGGGAGGCCGAGGCAGGAGGAGGCCAGGACTTTGAGACCAGCCTGGGCAACATAGTAAAACCCATCTCTACAAAAAAATAAAAAATGAGCAAAGTGTGTTGGCATGTGCCTGTAGTCCCAGCTAATCATGAGGCTAAGATGGGAGGATTACTTGAGCCCAGGAGGTTGAGGCTGCAGTGAGCTGTGATCACACCACTGTACTCCACCTGTGCCACAGAGTGAGACTGTGTCTCAAAATCAAAACAAAACACTACATGAACACAGCTTACTTCATTTTCAAGAGAGTCCTAGTAGCTAGAAGGTTTTCTCTTAAATTCCAATTTCATTTCTAGCTGTGTGACTTTGAACAGATTACTCTCTCTCTCTCAGCTTGGTATCTAGTCTATGAAATGCAATAATAAATCACAGGGGAACTGGGCGCAGTGGCATACAGCTGTAGTCCCAGCTGCCCAGAAGGTTGAGGCAGGAGGATGGGTTAAGAACATAAGTTCAAGGCTGTAATGTGCCATGATTGTGCCTGTGAATAGCCACTGCACTCTAGGCCTGGGCAATACAATGAGACCCTGTCTCAATAAATAAATAAATTAAAAAATAAATTATAGGGTAATATTCCTTTTTCTGAAGTTTGCTTTGTCTGATAGCAACATAACCACTCCAGCTTTGTCCTGTTTTCTTTTTTAGTGTTTACATGGAATATCTTTTTCCATCCTTTTACTTTTTAACCTGTGTGTACCATTGTATCATAAGTAGTTTGTATAGATGGCATATAATTTAGGTTTAAAAAAAAATCCAATCTGGCCAACGCAGTGGCTCACGCTTGTAATCCCAGTCCTTTGGGAGGCCAAGATAGGCAGATCACTTGAGGACAGGAGTTCAAGACCAGCCTGGGTAAAATGGTGAAACCCCATCTCTACTAAAAACAAAACAAACAAAAAAAATTAGCTGGGCGTGGTGGTACATGTAGCCTGTAATCCCAGCTACTCAGGAGGCTGAGGCAGGAGAACCACTTGAACCTGGGAGGTAGAGGTTGCAGTGAGCTGGGATTGTGCCATTGCACTCCAGCCTGGGTGACAGAGTGAGACTCTGTCCAAAAATAAAAAGTCCAATCGCTGTGTTTTAATTGCCATATTTAGACCATTTACATTTAATGTAATTTTTAGTTATTTTAATTTTAGAGACAGGGTGTGGCTTAGTGGCCCAGGCTAGAGTACAGTGGTATGATCACAGCTCACTCCAGCATCAAACTACTGGGCTCAAATGATCCTCCCACCTCAGCTCCTAAGCAGCCAGGACTATAGGTGTGCACTACCATGGTTGGCTAATCTTTTATTTTAAATTTTTTGTAGATACAGGGCCTCAGTACATTACTCAGTCTGATCTTGAACTCCTGGCCTCAGGTGATCTTCCTGCTTCAGATTCCTAAAGTGTTGGAATTATGGACTTTAGCCACCACATCTGGCCTAGTATAATTTTTGATACAGCTGGATTTAGGTCTACCATTTTATCATTAATTTTCTTTGTTGGTACCTTATTTTTTTACACTTGTTTTCCTTGCTGACCTTATTTTGAATTATTTATTTTTCCAAATTTCACTTTATATGTTGGCTTTTTAAACATATCTCCTTGCATAGTTTTTTTTAAATGGTTGCTCAAGAGATGATCATTACATACCAAACTTTTTGTAATCTAATTAGAATGTTTTACCACTTTAAGTGAAATACAGAAACCTTACCATATAGGTCCTTTTACTGTCCCCTCGGTTAGGATGCAGTTTTCATCTGTATTACATCTATATGCATTGAAAATCCCATCAGATAATGTTATAAATTTTTTGTTTCAGCAGTTAGATATATTTTTACAAACATATAACTCTATTTGGTTTATCCAGAGATTTGCCATTTTGGTTGCTTTTCCTTCTTAGCAATCATCTTCCTTCCCCATGAACTTCCTTTAGCATTTCTGTTAATGGAGCACTACTAGCAATAAGTTCTTTCAGCTTTCCTTCTTCTGAAAATGTCTTTATTTTGGCCAGGCATAGTAGCTCATGCCTGTAATCCCAGCACTCTGGAAGGTTGAGGCAGGCAGATCACCTGAGGTCAGGAGTTCAAGACCAGCCTGACCGACATGGTGAAACCCCATCTCTACTAAAAATACAAAAAAATTAGCCAGGCATGGTGGCACACACCTGTAATACCAGCTATACTTCTTAGGAGGCTGAGACAGGAGAATTGCTTGAACTGGGAGGCAGAGGTTGCAGGGAGCTGAGATTCTGCCACTGCGCTCCAGCCTGGGTGACAGAGTGAGACTCTGTCTTAAAAAAAAAAAAAAAAAAAGAAAATGTTTTTATTTCATCTTCTTTCCTAAAGAATATATTTGCTGGATAAAGGATTCTGTGTCAACAGTTTTAGTGCTTTTTTAAAGCACTTTATAAATATTGCTCCTCTGTCTTGGCCTCCATGGTTTCTGATGAGAAATCTGCCATCTCTGAAATCTTTGGTTCTCCTGTATACAAAATGTTTTCTTCTGGTTGCTTTCAAAATATTTTCTTTACACTTGGTTTCATCACTTTGATTATGATGTGCCTGGGTGTGAACATTTTTATGGATTTGCTGTGCCAGTAAACCTGCTTTAAAAATAATGCTATGTAAATGTATGTAAATATTTGTGTTTTGCCAAATGTTTGGAAGTTTTCAGCTATTATTTCTTCAGATATTTTTTCTTCCAATTGTTCTTTTTGGATTCCTAAGACATGAATATTAGACCGTTTGATATTGTCCCACAGATCCCCAAAGGTCTTTTTTTTTTTTTTTTTTTTTTTTTTTTTTTTTTTTTTTTTTTGAGATGAAGTCTTGCTCTGCTGCCCAGACTGGAGTGCAGTGGCACAATCTGGGCTCACTGCAATCTCTATCTTCTGGGTTCAGGAATTCCCCTGCCTCAGCCTCCTGAGTAGCTGGGACTATAGTCGTCCGCCACCATGCCCAGCTAATTTTTGTATTTTTTAGTAGAGATGGGGTTTCACCATGGCCAGAATGGTCTTGATCTCCTGACCTCATGATCTGCCCACCTCGGCATCCCAAAGGGTTGGGATTACAGGCATGAGCCACCAGACCTGGCCATATTTTCAGTTCTAAAATTTCCACTTGATTCTTTTTATAGCTTCTATGCTGAGACTTTTAGCTTTTCATTTATTTCAACAGTGTTTACCCTGACTTCATATATTTCCTTTGGAAAAATGTCTTCTATGTGGAACATGATTAAAATAACTAGTTTAATGGCCAGGTGCACTGGCTAACGCCTATAATCCCAGTACTTTGGGAGGGCCACGTGGGCAGATCACCTGAGGTCAGGAGTTTGAGAACAGCCTGGGCAACATGGTGAAACCCTGTCTCTACTTAAAATACAAAAAAAATTTATCTGGGCATGGTGGTACACACCTGTAGTTCCAGCTACTCAGGAGGCTGAGGCAGGAGAATCACTTGAACCCTGGAGGCAGAGGCTGCAGTGGGCCAAGATTGCATCACTGCACTCCAGCCTGGGTGATAGAGACTGTCTCAAAATAAAAAAATAAAATAACTAGTTTAAGTCTTTTTCTGATAATTCTGACATTCGGGTAACCTTAGAGTTGGCTCTTGTTCATTGTCTTTTTCCTAGAGAATTGCTTATGTTTCACTAGTTCTTTGTCAAGTAATTTTGGATTGTTTCTGGGATATATTTGGAATATTACGAGATTCTCTATCCTGTTTAAATCTTTGTAAGAATGTTTTTGTTTTGTTTTAGCAGACCATTAATCCAGTTAAGTTTCAGAGCACATATCCTAGCCATTTTTTTGGTGGCTGTGGTTCTATTGTTAGTTTTCACTGCCTTTTTTGTTAACCTGTTCTTTGGCCCAGTTGTGCACCATCTAGTGGCCAATCTGAAACCTGGACAGTGGTCTGCACTGTAATTCAGTGTTCAGAACCTTTGCTCAGCTGCTTCTGGTCAGTTTCACACATACACAGGTTAGATGATACCAGGATTTTATTCACAGATTTAAGGGTTCCTTTTCTTCAGTTCCCTCCTATTTGTGATCTTACCTATACTCTGGTTTCTAGAACCCCATTCTTGGTTTCTGGCTAGAAAGTCAGGGCTTTAGCCTCCCTACACCATTGCCAGTGTTCTGTCCTGCAATGTCTGCCGCTAGAGCACCAGGGGGAAAGGAAGAGTGATACCTTTTTACTGCTGCTGGATTGACGTAGAGCAAGGAAAGTCCAGAATGTTCCAAGTCATTACCCATGGTTCCAATGGTGGGGAGGTGGGTCTTACTGCATCTTTCCTGAGGCTCTCTTAGAATAGTGCAATTAAACTAAAAAGCCTCCAACCTCCTTTCTGGTCCTCTGACTAGAGAGAGCAAATTGTTCCTTGGACTCCTTTTCTGTCAGCTAGTATTTTCAATTTTCCTGTTAAATGTCTTACCTTTTTTAAAAATTTGAGACAGGGTCTTGCTCTGTTGCATGATCACAGCTCACTGGAGCCTCAACCTCCTGGGCTCAAGTGATCCTCCCTCCTCAGTGCCCACGTAGCTGGGATCACAGGTATAAGCCATCACACCTGGCTATTTTTTAATTATTATTTTGTAGAGACAGTGTCTCCCTATGTTGTTGCTCACTGTAGCCTCAAACTCCCGAGCTTAAGTGATGCTCCTGCCTTGGCCTCCCAGGGTGCTGGGATTACAGGTGTGAGCCACTGCACCTGGCCTTATGTGTCTATGTGTAGATTTTCTAGTTTATTCTGTTTGGGATTTGTCTGGCTTCTAGAATGTGTGGGGTATATCTTTCATCAGTTTTTAAAATTCTGCATTCTATCTAAATATTTGCTCTATCCTATTCTTGCCTCTCTTCTCACAGCTAATGAAGCACATGTTAGAACTTTTCACTGTATTTCTCTTCAGGTCTTCTGGTTTTTTTTCCAGCTGTTCCATGCCGCATAATGGATAGTTTCTTCGGAGTTATTTTCCAGTTTTTAAACTACTCAATTGGCTGTGTTCTATTACATTTACTTACTGAGTTTTAAAGCGCAGTTTTTATGTACAATTCTTGCAATGTTTATATTCAGTTCTTTTCCAGATTAGCTCCACAACTTTTTATAGTTTCCCATTTCCTGCAAGTACGTTCACAAACCTGCCTTTATTTCCTTAAACTAAGAAAACATCTCTAATACCTACGTCTGTGAGTTTGTTTTCATTGCTTCAAGTAATTCTTGCCTCTGGAATCTAGATTCCTTATATGCCTACTTAATTTTTACTATACATTACTAGACATATTTGAAAAGTAATTTGAGGCCTACAATGCAATTACTTTTCCATGGAAAGGATTTACATTTTATTTTCTCTGTCACCTGGAGGCATAACCAGTATGGGAACACCTTAAAGGAAGTTCAATGCTTAGGATTCTTTAGATCACTAAGGCAATTCTAAACTTGCCTATTCTTTTACATTGGTTCTTCCATCTCTGATTCATTATCATTTTAAAGGTGAAACTATTTGGGGCTCTCAGCTTATTGTGTGAAGGGTCTTCTGTTAGGTTCACGTATATGGGCCTTGAACTTTGATTTCTGTCCCCAACACTCATAAAGGTTGTCAGAGTAGGGGCCCATGCTCACTTCTCTTATGCTCTTTACTTTTGGACTAGGCATTCCTTATTGTCTGGAAAAGTCTCTTTGATGTTTTAAGATTATTCTTGTATTTTAATCAACAGGAACATGATGTAAATATCCTAGCACGCAAATTTCAGAAACAGGAAGTTTCCCACAATTGCATCTTTGTTCCTACATGGCCAAATCCTAATCTTTCTCTTGGCATGCTCTGCACTTAAGCACATACTACTTGTGGCATGGAATCCATGAATGTTTATAAAGAACCATGTCTAATTCTGTCAGAACAATTAATCGCTTTAAAAATTTTTTGTTTAAAAACCTCGTAAAGTGTTCTGCATGTATCAGGTATACAGACACACAAAATTTGTTGAATAGCTGCATAAAACAAATGGGCTAGATTTTACTTCATATTTCAAAATTCAGAGAAAGAGACTAGTATTAAAAGATAAGCCAAAAATAGATCATTGCAGACTGAGTACAAAGAACGATTCTATTTTTTCACTCTTAAAAAACTAAAATTTCGAATTAAGTACCAATGACCAAATAAGTAACAAACACATTCAGAAACATACTATATATACATCTGCAAAGAATACTTCAAAATGTGCCTCCAAACTTGAGGCACATCATTCCAAATTTTATTGAATGTTGAGATTTTACGAAAACAAATCTAAAGCTATCCCATCATGGAAGAGCCCTGCACCATTTGGTTATTTTAAGACTGTGCAATTACTTACATGGCACAATACGTACACTATATTAAGAAAACATAAATTGGGTTTTCATCTTACACCATTTCAATAAATTTCACAAATTATAACAGGTTGCCATTTTATTGAATATCTGCAACACTTTACATTGTTCATGAAGTAGCCACTTTCAGAAGGCTGATATCCTCCTCCCAATTGTCTTTGGCTAGTATTATAGATGTGATTCAGTACAAACTATATGCCCAAACTGATGAACATTCTCAGTCTCTCCTAGCTTGAGACCTTAAATCCTGAGTTATAACTCTGACTTGATCTTCAAGTTGAGATGCTTCATAAATATTTTTCTTAAAACAGGGTTATTTAGCATAGTTTCTTTTTCTTGAAATATATGAGTGTTTTTGATACAAAAACATATGTTACACATAAGAATGTTTAAAGCATCAAAATAATGATTAAATTTTTTATATAACTTAAATGACAGGACTACAATATGCTCCCCTTTTTTTGCTGTTTGAAGTAAAGAGGAAAACTCTGTAACAATTTCAAATACATAGAATTTAACTTATGTTAATATCCTGTTATAAAAAATAACTACCATATAAACAATTTAAAATATGCAAAAGTAATTAGTTCATTTAAATTTATACTTATACATTGGTGTCAATGAAAATATGCGGAGTTGCCAAAAAATATCTAAGGATTAAAGTGGAAGTAAAAAAACCTGTTTCAGGCTTCATTTATTGCTACATAATGTCTACTTCAAGGGTCATCTGGCCTGTCGACAGTCACACTCATAAGTGGTAAATACAATGGTATACTTTGGAAGAAAAGGAGGAAAAAAATAATGTACTATGATACAAAAATATTGCTTATATACAAGTTATTAAAGTTTTATAAAACACATTCAGAATAATATGTTCTTGCTATAAAAACAATATACTTAAATATAGAAGCAAAAAATCCTGAAGCACCCACATTATTTTAAGATCCATTTAATCAGGAAAAACTATATATATATGGATATATAATACATATATATGTATAATTTGAGAAGAAAAAAGGCAAATTTTTAATCTAAAAAGAGTTTATCTAATTATGGAGGTAGGTCTCCACTCCAATTATACAAATAAGTTATCAGCTTTATTCAAAGAATTACAAGTCTAAGATTTCAAAACTGGTTTTTGTGCCACTGAAATACAATTTTGACAGACTTTAGAAACCAGTATTCTAACTGGCATATACACAAAACAGACATTTCCTTCATAAGGTTACATCTGAAAAGAGCCTTCATTAAAATCATCATTGACATAAAGAGGTATACCTAAGTGCAGATACTTTGGCTTAGCATTTAAATAACACAGTAAATGCTACAAATTTCTTAAAAGAAATCCTTGTCTTTTTAGTACTTAAATTAATTGTAAAGCTTCAAAAATCATGGATCTTTTAAACTTTTAGCTATTTAAATATTGTGCTAATGATTTGAAAAGCTCATTCCTGCCTAAGCGCAAAGCTTACGTGTTTCAAAAATCAGACATATTTATACTTTTAGTGTTTGTGGCATTTCAGCTTTAGTGCTGGAGTTAGTTTTAACAAATCAGGTTGCAATATATAATATGGCTCAATCTTTCACTAAAAAAGATGTTCTATAATGAAAAACACTAATTCTATTTCTAATGGTAAACTAGAGTTGGAGGTCCCACCATGGATCACAGGTATCAGAGCACTATCAAGATCATTTAGATAACGCTGAGGCAGAAGTTGACCTTCAGATCCTGCCTGAAATTCAACCTGGAAAAAAAAAAAATCTTAATAAGAAAATGAGTAATCTTGTGAATGTAGAATCTAGCTCAGAATGTGAATATAAAATAAGTGAAATACTTAAAAATATCAGTTCAAGCATGTTAAATATTTGATATATTTATAAAAAGTATTCTACATTCTCCTGTATTTCCTTTATCCTTCTACTACAAAAATTATAATTGCCCCTCCCCATATATCATAAAGATAAAATTGCCTCTATGTCATACTTTACGTTTCTCTAAATGAACACATACACAAATTGGAGGGATGAGGCTTTGAAGAACTTCTGATATTAAATTAAAAACCCCATGGTATTAAAAAAAAACTCCTTAAAATATTTCAAATTTGTTATTGCAATAATATTTAATATTAGAATCTAATGGTGCAAATTACATTTTAATACAATTTGACTGAAAAAATTCACAGTGCTTACTCAAATAACAAATAGTTACTGGATGCTTCCTTGAAAAGAGGGCTTTTAATAGTGAGATAAAAACAAAACCCCCTTTCCAGTAAGAACTATGAGCAAAACATATCCTGGCTGGAGAATAGCAAATCTACAACACATGAATTCACCCATGTAACCATTCTAATGAAGTCTTGGCTTTGAAAATCTATACTGGATGTTGGAAAGAGTTACTTGGATGTCGAAAAGAGAACTTTCAGTGCAAATCTTTTAAAGAAATAAATATTCCTCCTCCTAAAAAATTCAGAATATTTATTTTCCTAACAGATTTAAACTGAAAGTTCAAAGAAAAACAAATTGTTTTTACATGCAAGATAATCATCACTCCTTGTTAAGAGAAATATACATTAAAATAATACTGGGGCCCAGGCATGGTGGCTCATGCCTATAATCCCAGCACTTTGGAAAGCTGAGGCAGGAGGATGGCTTGAGACCAGGAGTTCAAAACCAGCCTGGGAAACATAGTGAGACAGCATGTCTTTAAAAAGTAGTAATAATATTAATAATAATGTGATATTTTCACCTATCAAATTGTCCAAGTTCGAAAGTTTGATTATATACTTCTTTGATAAGGATGTGGGGGAGGCCAGGTGTGGTGACTCACACCTATAATCCCAGCACTTTGGGAGGTCAAGTGAGCAGATCACACGAGGTCAAGAGTTCAAGACCAGTCCAGCCAACATGGTGAAACCCCGTCTCTACACAAAAATTAGTCAGGTGTGGTGGAGTGTGCCCATACTCCCAGCTACTCAGGAAGCTAAGGCAGGAGAATTGCTTGAACCCAGGAGGCAGAGGCTGCAGTGAGCTGAGATTGTGCCACTGCACTGCAGACTGGGTGACAGAGCAAGACTGTGTCTCAAAAACAGGATGTGAGGGTTTGGAGGGGAAAAGCTCTCACATATTGCTGGAGGAAATATATATAAATTGGCATAATCTCTATTTGGGATAATATGGTAATATCTATTGAATATATATACTCAGGCCTGGCAATTCTATTCAGAATTTTTTTTATAGATATATTTACACTTATATAAAAGCAAAATATTGTGGACAACCTAAATGTCTATTGACATATATCAAACATGCATGGATAACTAGTTAAATTATGGTACATTTATATAATCAACTACTATGCCACTGTTAAAAAGAATATATACTAGTATTAATATCTTTAGGATATATTAAAGAGGTAAAAAATATGTAAAAGAGGGGAGATGAAAAAGGAGGATGCACATGTATTTGGTTGTACATGCATAAAATGACAAAGAATACTAAGAATTCTTGAGTAACACTGATTGGCCAGAGAAGGAGGATAAAGGAAGTATGGAGGTGAACTGATCGGTTGATGTCAACAGTAGGGAAGATATTTCCAAGGCTATTGCCTTTATACACCTCTCTGGGAACCATTTACACTGTAGTGTGGAGTTATTATCTCCAGAATCCACCAGTTACATAGAATACAGTGTGAATGCTGCTATGTGGAAATGTTCAGTGAGGTGGTCCTGGTATATATACACTTTTAGGTTTTAAGATTTTAAATCAGGTACATATAGAATCTAGTCAGAATAAGTAAATTTAAAAACCTATCTATAAGGCAGGGTAGTCACGCGGCAAGGTTCAGCAAACTATGGCCTGCAGGCCAAATTTGGCCCCACGGGGTAAACAGAATTTCTCTGGAACACACCACACTCATTTGTTTACCTACTTTGAATGGCTGCTTTCCCAATATAATGGTAGTGTAGAGTAGTTGTGAAAGAAACCATACTGCTTACACACTGTCCAAAATAGTTACTGTCTTTTTACAAAAAGTTTGCTGACCCTTGTTGTGGAGATTAATACAGATACTGTATGTGAAGTGTATAGCACACATTTAATGCTCAACAAATTTTCATTCACTTCTTTCATCCCAAAATAAAAGGTTGGAGAAAAACTTGATTATTTTAATATGCAATACATTCATTTCAAAAATACATCACAAAAGCACACCTCACCATATCAGTGTCAATGGAAACTCTGAGTCCAATTTTATTCATCCCATTACTCTTTAGAGTTTTCAGGTGAGGGCACAGCGCAGCACTACAAGCCATGGCTATTTCTTTTGCAAACTGATAAGAAGTTGATAAAATAGATAAATCCTGGTCCTTTAGAAAGTAGAACACCTGAAATGTATTTAATTAGGAAACAAGTCATGATTAAGATTAAAAGTAACTTTTAAATGCAACAATTGCTGCTTTCAACTTTAATTAGATTCCAATGTAAAGTGCCATGAAAATCATTAGTTGTGAGAATTCTGTATCAATAGCTTGATCTGTATTATTAGTAAAAACATAAAACCAAAGGTTATGGTAAATATGGAAATGGCTCAGCTATTTGTGCCTAAAGTTAGTTTGTAGCAAGGAAAGCCTTGTTAAAACAGTATAAGTGTATCCTGTAAGAACATCTATATGAAGGTAAGATAAAACAAATGATATTCCATTGTGTCTATATTCTCTGTAGGTTCTATTTTGTACATGTAATAAAATCACAAAGAATGCTTAAGAAATAAATGTGAGGGGGAATAAGGTGGTAGACTAAGGAATTGGGAGTCTATAGTTTTGTATCCTCTAATTTAAAAAAAAATTGGAACATAAAAAAATAACTTTCATATGTGAATGCTGATTATAAATTAATGACAATATCTTATTTTTTGTAAAATATGAGGAAAAGGAAAATATGGTCAAATAACATAACACAGTCCAAAGATGGCAATGCTGCCAACACTTGACTGTTAGCTGGGAGGCAGTACCACCATTTGACAGCCTGAACTAACCCTATGGAAATCCAATTCTGGTGTATAAAAGTCTGGGGTGGAAATGTGCGTGTCTCAAAGTGTAGCATAAAAAGTATAAGCTTCACATACATATTTAGAGGTTGAGTATGCATAATCTCCAAATTCAAAGAACAAAAACATATTGAAACACAGCATGTAAAAGGAAGGAAACTTCTTTGTTAGTTACCTCACTACATTTTACAATCTTCTCATCACTTTCAAAATCTGCTTCCAGTTTTATTTTTTCACTTGGAAGTCCCTGTAATGATATTCCATCCACTGAACTGATAACACTACCAAATAAAACATAATAAAATAGAATTATTAGCACCAATGTGCTTTTTGAAATAAATCATTAGATTTGAACAGATGAAATGAGGGAAAAAATATAAAAGAACGTATCTCAATTATACACAAAATAATTAAATCTGTAGTTCATATTCATTTACCAAGATTTCTTGATTGTGTAGTAATCTTTTTTTGTTCCATCAATAAATTATATCTCCTTTCTCATATGTTCAATTCAGACCTGAAGTTTAAAATACCTTAGATAGCCATGTGTGGTGGCTCACGCCTGTAATCCCAGCACTTTGGGAGGCCGAGGTGGGCAGATCACGAAGTCAGAAGTTCAAGATCAGCCTGGCCAGCATAATGAAACTCCATCTCTACTAAAAATACAAAAATTAGCTGGGTGTGGTGGCACACGCCTGTAGTCCCAGCTACTCGGGAGGCTGAGACAGGAGAATTGTTTGAACCCAGGAGGCGGAGGTGGCAGTGAGCCAAGACCACGCCATTGCACTCCAACCTGGATTACAGAGTGAGACTATCTCATAAACAACAAAACAAAAAACCCTTAGAAAAAACCTCCTAGTAGGGCTGGGCACGGTGGCTCATGCCTGTAATCCCAGCACTTTGGGAGGCCGAGGTGGGTGGATCACAAGGTCAAGAGATCGAGACCATCCTGGTCAACATGGTGAAACCCCGTCTCTACTAAAAATACAAAAAATCAGCTGGGCATGGTGGCATGTGCCTGTAATCCCAGCTACTCAGGAGGCTGAGGCAGGAGAATTGCCTGAACCCAGGAGGCGGAGGTTGCGGTGAGCCGAGACGGCGCCATTGCACTCCAGCCTGGGTAACGAGAGCGAAACTCCGTCTCAAAAAAAAAAAGAAAAGAAAAAACCTCCTAGTAGAAAAGCTGTCTCATTAATTCAAAAACTCTATTTTGGAATCCTTCAGCCCTCTTCTTCCTTCTTTGCTCCAGACCCCTTAGCCAATCTCAAAAAAAGAAAAAAGTAACTGAAGAGAGGAAGGAGTGGCAGTAATAATCTGTAAGGCCTCTAAGGTATATATTATTAAATCCAGTTGTTTGTATTAATAGTGAATCAAAATAATACAGTATATATCATCCAAAGGAATCTTTTACTTATGTGACAAGAATAGGTACCATCTGACAGAAAAAGTGTCTTGCTTTTCTCAGCCCTGGCATCAAGCCCATGCTGCTACACAACGGATGTTTCATCATCGAGCCCCTCCCAAATAGACCATCCTAGTCCAAAAACCACACCACAACTCATGAGGCTAGTTAGGTACATGTTTGTAAAACAGATTGTATTCACTAATTCGAGTATAAGCATTTAAAAAAAATGGTGTAAGTCTATATTCATTCACAAAATATTTAATTTTATTAATGCAATGTTTTAATCCTTCCCTTTCCTTCAAATCAATTATATTTTAGAATAAAAAAAATTCCTACCCTTTGTTTCCTTTTTCTTCGGAATCTACCCAGCAAATATCCACGTATTCTCTCAGGTCTACTGCATCAACTTTCCCACATGTAATTTTAAAGTCTTTCTGCTCTCGTAAAGCTAGCCGCAAGCCATTCATGGTCTCTGGAGTTATTTGTACCATTAAGCCATCTAGAAATGAGAGTAAGTTTCACATTTCTTTTGCCAAATACCAATGTGTATATCTAAGCCATAAAATTTGCTATCAAAATATGTTCTGTATAAGGTACAAGTTTTAAATTATTTGCTAATCATCTTAATGGTTGTTTTCCACTAAGAAATAAGACAAGTATTTAGCAAAGTTAAGATTTTTTTTTAAGGTTAAAAACAAAGATGAGAATTTCTGCTTCTGGCGATGATGAAATAACTGGTACCAAAAAGCCCTTTCAGGACAACCAACCATAAGACTAAAAAAAAATATATGAGATAACTGTTTTTAGGTTATTGCACTAGGCAGTGCAATACTGAGATCCCTAAAGGGAATCTGAAGAGATAAGCTCGCAGTTATCTCCAGGCAGAGAACTCAGGTAAGCTTAGCGGGTCTCCTGAGGAAATTATTCCCAAGTGACTTACAGGTGGTGTTGAGCCTGTAGGTGTACAAAAGTCAAGAAATTAGGTTTGGGAACCTCCGCCTAGATTTCAGAGGATGTATAGAAATACCTGGATGCCCAGGCAGAAGTTTGCTGAAAGGGTGGAGCCCTCATGGAGAACCTCTGCTACAGCAGTGCAGAAGGGAAATGTGGGGTTGGAGCCCCCACAAAGAGTCCCCACTGGGGCACTGCCTAGTGGAGCTGTAAGAAGAGGGCCACCATCCTCCAGACCCCAGAATGACAGATCCACCAACAGCTTGCACTGTGTGCTTGAAAAAATGGCAGACACTCAACACCAGCCCATGAAAGGGGCTGGGAGAGGCTTTACCCTGCAAAGCCACAGGGTTGGAACTGCCCAAGGCCATAGGAGCCCACCTTTTGCATCAAAACGACCTGGATGTGAGACTGGAATCAAACGAGATCATTTCAGCGATGTAAGATTTGACTGCCCTGATGGATTTCAGACTTGCATGGGGCCTGTAGCCCCTTCATTTGGGCCAATTTCTCACATTTAACATATGTGTATTTACCCAATGCCTGTCCCCCAAATGTATCTAGGAAGTACTAACCTGCTCTTGATTTTACAAGCTCATAGGCAGAAGGGACTTGCCTTGTCTCGGACTAGATTTTGGACTTTGACTTTTGCATTAATGCTGGAATGAGTTAAGACTTTGGGAGACTGCTGCAAAGGCATGATTGTGTTTTGAAATGTGAGGACATGCGATCTGGGAGGGGCCAGGGACAGAATAATATGGTTAAGCCTTGTGTCCCCACCCAAATCTCATTTTAAATTGTAATCCCCATAATCCCCACAAGTCAAGGGAAAGACCAGGTGGATGTAAATGGATCATGGGGGCAGTTTCTCCCATGCTGTTCTAATGATAGCAAGTGAGTTCTCACAAGATCTGATGGTTTTATAACCAACTCTTCCCCATTAACTTGGCACTTCTCCTTCCAGCTGCCTTGTGAAGAAGGTGCCTTGCTTCCCCTTCACCTTCCACCACGACTTTAAGTTTCCTGAACCCTCCCCAGTCATGCTGAACTGTGAGTCAATTAAACCTGTTTCCTTTATAAATTACCCACTCTCAGGTGGTTATTTTTTTTCAAGTTTCATTTATTTATTAATCAGTGTAATCTGCAATAGATTACATCAACATGATTTCATGCATTTAGAGAAGAAATATTTCCTGGTTAAGTAGAAAACTGTGTGGATGGCCTCTGGAAGACCTTCATTTTAAAGCAGCTTTATAGTGAAACATTTCATTTAGAAATCCAGATGTTCTTTCTTCAGTTTGCTGTAATCCACATTCACTGAGTAGAACTTGTATTGATCATTGGGACCCAGTTTGTTCCAGGGCTCTGGGTTATTCTTTCTGTCCCAACAAACATCTGGATTGAACAATACCAGACGCAAGAGATACAGGGCCGCTCCACTACCTCCAGTTCCAATAAATACAAAGAGGGGGGATCAAGGCTGGATGCTTCTTGGCCTGATCTGGTGGAGCATGTTCCCAGCAGAAGCCTCTGATTAGAAAGGAGAGAACCAGCCTAGCCACAAGGCCCTGGGCTAAGTAGTATCTCAGGCAGTTCTTTATAGCAGTATGAAATTGGACTAATACACTTAGAAAGCCACATACTACCATAATTGATTTTAAAAGAATTAGAAAATCTAAATGTTATGGATAGAATTGTATTTCCCCAGAATTCATATGTTGAAGCCCTAACCCCCAAATGTAACTGTATTTGGAGTTGGGCCTTTAAGGAGATAACTAAAACTAAATTAAGTCATAAAGGTGAGGCCTTAATCTGAAAGGACTGGTGTTTTTTTTGTTTTTTTGTTTGAGACGAGGTCTTGCTCTGTTGCCCAGGCTGGAGTGCAATGGCACAATCTCAGCTCACTGCAACCTATGCCTCCCAGGTTCATGCAATTCTCCTACCTGAGCCTCCCAAGTAGCTGGGATCACAGGCACCCACCACCATGCCTGGCTAATTTTTGTATTTTTAGTAGAGATGGGGTTTCACCACGTTGGCAAGGCTGGTCTTGAACTCCTGACCTCAAATGATCCACCTGCCTCAGCCTCCCAAAGTGCTCAGATTACAGGCATGAACCAAAGTGCCCAGCCTAGGACTGGTGTTCTTATAAGAAGAAGAGATACTGGAGCTCACTCTCTTTCTGAGGGTGCACACAGAGAAAAGGCCATGTAAGGATACAGCCACCCTCAAGCCCAGGAGACAAGCCTCACCAGAAACCAACCCTGTTGGCACCTTTATCTTGAACTTCTAGCCTCTAGAATTGTGAAAAACATAAATGTTTTTTAAGCTACTCAATCTCTTGTATTTTGTTATGGCAGCCCAAACTGATTAAGAAGAAGTAATCACAAAAAAAACTGAAAACAGACATAATTAAAAGAGTAGACAATCAATTGCAGTGATTGGATCTTATTTGGATACTGACTAAGAAAATGGGGGTAATGTGACTACTGATTGGATATACAGGTATTATTGATAAAATATTTATGTGTGATAATACAGGTTGAATATCCCTTATCTGAAGTGTGTAGGACCAGAAGTGTTTCAGATTCCAGATTTTCTTTGGATTTTGGAGTATCTGCATTATATACTTAACAGTTGAGCATCTGAAATTGAAATGTGAAATCTGGCATGCTCCAATGGGCACTTCTATTGAGAGTCATGCCAGCACTCAAAGAGTTTAGGATTTTGAAGCATTTCACATTTTTTGATTTGGAATGTTCAACCTGTAGTTTTGTGGTTATGTTTCTGAAAAACTACTTTTTCTTTTAGAAACATGTATTATTTGTGAATGAAATGATATAATAACAATAAACCAATGGGAAGAGTAGGTAAGGAGTATGGATAAAGTAGGTAGATTATAAATTGATAACTGTCAAAGGTGGGTGATGGTTCCATTAACATTTATCATATTATACTTTTTTACTTTTATACATGCTTCATTTTTTCATAGTAAAAGTGAAAATGTTTACAAAAACAATAAAATAGTACGGTATCAGTACAGAGTTAAACAAACTGACTAAAACACAACAAAAGCTAAGAACATAGCCCAGAAACAGATTTTCATGGAAATAAAACGTGCCATGTGACAGAGACAGCATTAAAGATTACTAGGGCAAAGGGACAATTCAATATCTGATGGTAGATCAACCCCTATTCAAATGACAGAAAAAGTCACTGGATTTCTCTACCTCACACTACACACAAAATTAAATTCCAGATAAATTAAAGACTTAAGTGTGAAAGGCAAAACTTTAAATCTTCAAAGACAACATAGGAGAATACCTTTCTAAACTATATGATAGATTTCTTAAATAAAAGACATTAGCTATAAAAGAGTCATAAATTATACTGTATTGAAATGAGAACTTCTATTTAAAAAGACACTAAAAATGGTAGAGAAAGAATAAAAATACATAAAATTGTGTAACTACAAATCAATTAGAAAAAGACACACAATCCAATAGAAAAATGGGCAAAAGAAATGAACAGACATTTCATAGAAGAGGCAACATGCATGTCCAATAAATATGTAACAGGATGCTGTGCTTATTAGTAATTAGGGATATGCTAATTATGACTATATTCAGAGATACCTACAGGATTGACACAAATTAAGCAGTCTGATAAAATCACATTTGGAAAAATGTAAACCAATCATAAATTTTATATATTCTGATGGTAATATAAATTGGTACAACGAATTTGTGAAGTTTCTAGGGAAACTCTAGAATATATTCTTAGAATAGAAACAACCCAGAAGTTCATGATCAGGAAATAAATATGTTGTAATGCATTCACAAACTATTTAACAGCATTTAAAAGGAATAAACTATAGTTGTAAGAAATAACATGCATAAATTTTAGAAACTCATATTGTATGAAAATAGGGAGTTCCATATGACTATGTGAAGAATGATTTCAATTTTATATATCTCCTAAATAAGCACAAACAATATGTTGTTTAGGCAGATGTATATACAAAGGAAAAAACAATTAAGCAAGAGAATGATAAACACAGTATTCAGTCCAGTCACTAATTCTTGGGGAGAGGCGGAAGAGAGAGATAAGTCTTCTAGTTCTTATGCTGGTTGATGAATTCATAGAAGTTTGTGGCACTGTGCTTTATAACTTACATATGTTCTTTTGTAAGTATCAAATGTATTTTTAAAAGGTTGCAGAAAAATAACTACATTAAAACAACATTAAAAATGAAACTCATACCTTCAACTATGCTGGACTTAGCAAGAAATCCTGATGATGTTTTCAGAGCTCCATTGAATACCACAAAACTTGCACCTGTCACTGATCAAGAAATACAAGAATTATTTGTTTTAAACTGCTCATTTTTTTTTTTTTTTTTTTTGAGACGGAGTTTCACTGTTGTTACCCAGGCTGGAGTGCAATGGCTCACCGCAACCTCCGCCTCCTGGGTTCAGGCAATTCTCTTGCCTCAGCCTCCTGAGTAGCTGGGATTACAGGCATGCACCACCACGCCCAGCTAATGTTTTGTATTTTTGGTAGAGACGGGGTTTCACCATGTTGACCAGGATGGTCTCGATCTCTTGACCTCATGATCCACCCGCCTCGGCCTCCCAAAGTGCTGGGATTACAGGCTTGAGCCACCACAACCAGCCTAAACTGCTCATTTTTATATTACATATTTGTTAAGTGCAGGATGTGGATACACACATTTGAAGTACTCAATAAATGTTATACCACAACTGACATTAGAAAACTTTTAAAAAATTAAGATACAATATTATATTAAAATAATTTAATGCATCCAGGCACAGTGGCTCACTCCTGTAATCCCAGCACTTGGGGAGTCCGAGAGGGCAGATCACCTGAGGTCAGGAGTTCAAGACCAGCCTGGCCAACATGGTGAAACCACATCTCTACTAAAAATAAAAAAATTATAGCAAGTGCCTGTAATCCCAGCTACTGAGGAGGCTGAGGTAAAACTGCTGGAACCTGGGAGGCGGAGGTTCCAGTAAGCTGAGATCACACCACTGTGCTCCAGCCTGGGCAACAGAGCAAGACTCTGTCTCAAAAAAAAAGTAAATAAAATAAATAATAAAATAATTTAATGTTATTAATAATTAATGGACTATTAAACTGTTTTAAATGTTTGTGCCTGTATTAGTGAGAGTGTAGGAAATCAAACATTCACTACTGGTGAGAGCACAAAAAAGAACAGTCTTTATGGAGCCCTAACTTGGCAATTTTCTACTAAAATTTCAAGTAAATGTATCCTTTGACACACCAATTCTACTTCTAGGAATTTATCTTATAGATAGGTTCAAATGTATACAAAGCCATTCACTGTACCATTTTTATAAACAGCCCCTAAGGATTGGTAACAACTTATGTCCATCAATAAGGAACAGTTAAAGAATGCATAACATATAAAATGGAAAGTTCTGTAGAATATGAAAGCTCTTTATATACAAACATAGATTAATCTCCAAAGTGTATTAACAACAACAAAAAAGCAAGGTAAGAATGGAAAAATACTATGACTTCTCTAAAAAAGTGGAAGAGATAGATGTGTATGTGTGTGTTTCTTGAATATACATTAAAGCAAAAAATGCCTCTTAAAGGATATATAAGAACTGATAATATTGGTTTGGTTGCCTGTAGGGATGGCTGGATGGTCAAGGGAGGAAAGGAGATTTTTCACTATAAATATTTATACCTTTTTAATTTTACCACATAAAAATATACCTATTCAACAAATGAATACTCAAAAGTTGTTAAATTTTAATGGCAAAAATGCCAATATGTTAAGTAATAAAGTATAACATAAAAGTATAAATATCTGGTATAAAATCATCTATTTAACATATATTAATATAATATACATTATATTATATATAATATCAGAAGGAAATACAGCAAAATGTCAATAGTGACCATATCTTGGCACTTTTTTACAACTTTTCAAAATGCATTTTCTAAGCTTACTACAAATAAGTATATATTACCTTTATAAGCAGAGGAAAAAATTTTATTAGCAACCAGAATGTCAGATTATTCTAGGTATGTTATCCTATAATAATGTATTAATTTTATGAAATGCTTCCATTTAACTTTCAATTTGTTAGGCCTTCTACTGCAAGGGTCTGGTAATCAGAGCAATCACTGAAGCCATTCAGCCATAGCTGAGAGTAATATCATTCATACATGCTGCTTGTTATGTTTTATAAATCATTCTTATCCTTATCACCCTGTGCTCCCCCAACTAAGAGTTGTTGGAGCAGAGGGTGAACAAATGTGAAAAGAAATATCTTATTTCAGAAAGAAATTATTCCAAGAAAGACTCCCACTCTATGGGATACATGAAACCTAAATATGTCAAAAGGCATATAGTCTTCCAAGTCTGTAAGCCTAATGTAGCCCAAGAGAAAAACAAAAATTAGAAACAATTTTTAAATCTGTTATGTAGCTGAAATTTCAAAGCATACTGTTTTATCACCAACAATTCAGCAAATAAGTAAATATACATTTATTTCCCCTTTGAAAGGAACTCTATTAATTGAACCATGATGCTCACCTTTTCTAGGATGGCCAGTGGCACTGTTGGCCTGTGTTTGATACATTCCATCATTCTGTATACAGACTAGATGAGAATCTGCTTCTGTACTGAAACTAGCTCCAATGCTAATGACATGCTCATTAGAAGAATTTAGTACTTTCATTACCTGAATAAAAACAAAAACAACAACATTTGTCTAGAAACACTTTTAACATTGTATGCTTATTCTAAGAGCCACGTTCCTGACCAACTTCATAATTATCAAGCTTTGGTCTGAACAACTCCCTGGGAATGTGATAGAAACAAATGTTTTAAAATAAAATCACTTCAGTTGAACAGTAATCACCTCAATAAAACAGTAAGGAAAAAAAGAAGAAACACAATGAAATAGATTATTTACTAGTAAACAAATTCTAGGATTTCAAAAACAATGTTTATTGTTGCCATAATACAGTAGATAGTCTAATTCAAAATAAAAAATTTAATGTGACATAATTCTAAGGAACTCTAATGTTCAATAATTGTCATTTGAATACAACAATTATACTTACATCGCTGTACTTTTTTCGTGGTATTTTTATGCTGCTTTTTCCCATTTCCATATGAATCAATAGGTCATCTATATTATGCAAAGTATACTGGTAATTTCGAAGGTCCTGCATAAAATAATCCCATTAAAATAAACTACTATCCATGAGCATTTTCCCATCCATTAAATCCTTTTTCAAGAAATCCTTCTCTACATCAGTAATAAAGAATATCATTCTCAAGAAAAATTTTGTAGTATTTAGGGTATCTCCTCTTTTTAGTTACAGAACTTCCAAAATAGAAAAGCTCTTCAAACTATGCATGTATAAATGAAAGTGAGTCCACTGAAATACTTTTCTAAGGTAACAGAAACACAAAATTACAAAAATTATAGATTGAAGAGAACTTTAGATATCATCTAATCCAACACTTCCTATTATAAATGAGGAAACTAAGGCCATAATTAGCTCAAAATCACAAGACTGACTGACTCTACTAACACATTTACAAAAGTTTCAACAACTTTAAGAGGTCTGTGTAGAGGTTCTACATTACCTAAATATCCAAGAACTGCAGGAGAGTGAATCAAAAGGCAATTAGAATCAGGTACACAACATACATGAGGAGACAGTATGTTCTAAAAAGCAATTCATCAAAAACTGAGCACTAATATGTTAAAATAATTAGGATTTATTTTAAATGAATGGTCATTATACTAAACATGGCAAATTAAAGTAGGCAAATATAAATGTGTAAAATTTGCTAAATAAAGTTTGAAAATAACAGTATAAAAACACCTAATAAAATAGTTCAATTACTCACCACAAGTAAGTTCATAATAGTGTGTCCTATTTCTCCAAAAAGAGGTTTTCGGTCTCTGATACTTGTTAGAGGGGCAGGATATGCTATACATGAGAAAGGAAAACTGGTTACTATCAACAACAACAACAAAAACTAAATTATTGAATTTATTATATTCAATTCTCATTTTACAAACAAACATTAGGTATGAATATCACCCAATCAGTTCTCAGGGGAAAATGAGAGATTTCTTTTTTTTTTTTGAGACAGGGTCTTATTCTGTTGCCCAGGCTGGAGCACAGTGGTGGGATCTCGACTCACTGCAACCTCTGCCTCCTGGGTTCAAGCAATCCTCCTGCCTCAGTCTCCCAAGTAGCCGGGATTACAGGCATGCGCCACCACATCTAGCTAATTTTTGTATTTTTAGTAGAGATAGGGTTTCACCATTTTGGCCAGGCTGGTCTTGAACTCCTGACCTCAGGTGATCTGCCCAACTTGGCCTCCCAAAGTGCTGGGATTGCAGGCATGGCCACCACACCCAGCCAAGAGATAATATTAACACTTACTGTGTATCTATGTATCTACAAGATGCTACATTGAAACTGGAAACTATACATGCATTATCTTAAATTCAACTACAACCTAATGAGTAAGTGTGTCTATACTATTTCATAAATGAGAAAATAAATGAGAAAGTTGAGACACAGAAATTAATCAACTTGCTCAAAGTGACTAAGTTAATAATTGGTGAAACAGGTTTGAAACTAGGCTTGTCTGATTCCAAAGTATTTCATCTTTTCATTATATATCTTGTTTCTGCAAAATTATAGAGGGTGAAAAATTATGATAGTTGGTTAGAATTCTATAAATTTCTGATAGTTTAAAGAGAAATACAAAGAACTAAAGACTTTTAAGGCATATATAATTAATATTCAATTGTGCTAATTTATGAATGGTAGCAAACTTTAAAGTTCTTGGTTCAGCATGATAAAAGAAGTATACCGATGAGTCAGGGAAACCAATAAACAAAAAGGGAAGGCCACGTTGGGCAGATCACCTGAGGTCAGGAGTTCAAGACCAGCCTGATCAACATGGAGAAACCCTGTCTCTACTGAAAACACAAAAATTAGCCAGGCATGGTAGTGGGTGCCTGTAATCGCAGCTACTCAGGAGGCTGAGGCAGGAGAATCTCTTGAACCTGGAAGGTGGAGGTTGCAGTGAGCTGAGATCATGCCACTGCACTCCAGCCTGGGCTACAGAGCAAGACTCCATCTCAAAAAATAAAAATAAAATAAAAAAATAAAATTACTATTTTGAGACAGTTATTTTCTTTATTCCTGGGACTTTAACTTTCGCATTAGCTTATTCAAATGTACATTACCTCTGTAACAAAATACACACACACACACACACACACACACACACACACACACAAAGTTCACATCTAGAAAGACATAGACACCAATAATGTCAAAGTGCCAGTCTATGTAAAATCCAGCAGAACAGAAATAATTCAGAAAAGACCTAAGGTGAATTAACTTCTATGTATAACTGACAGTTTCCCCTCATTACTACTAAAAAGCTTATCAAAGCTTTGCAGTTCCAATCCCTGTGATTTATGAGAAGTTCTTCGTATTGCTCCAGGATTCTCCAACCTTCAGTGTGAGAAAACAAGACTTACTATCTAGAAGTGCTACTGGTCAAAATACTGGCCATACTTACAAACACGTTCCATAATAATTTGATTAGCTAGTTTGTTGCCCTAATCTTTCTTAAGCTCTTTGGTTCACACAGTACAAAACCTGAGATGCAAATTAAATTTTGTTATTTTTCCCACAAGTTAATAGCATCATGTATGTAAATCCTGAATGGTAAGGAATCCCCATCCGCAAAAATCACAGTTTAATAAAATTTGCCAAATAGATTATCCCTTCTCTCACTTCGTCTATTCTGAAATAGTAATCACCATTTTTATAGCTTCTCAATATTTAATTTTCCGCCAAGAAAATCTCTACCAAATTGTATTAGAATCAAATGTCTAAAAAGTTCATTAGATGTGATGTACTTCAAATGCAATAAATATATTATTTCTTGACAAAAGTCAGAGATAAAAGATATGGTGGGAATTCAAAAAAGTTTAACATTAGAAATAATTCTAATTCAGAAAGAACCATATATATAAACATCACAGCAGCTTTAGAAGCACCCATTGTGTCAAGGGTAGATAATATACATACATGCACATATACATAAATGATACAGGCAATGTCACTTTTGACAGATAAACATCAGAATATAAAAATAAGAATAATCAAGCTTAGAAAAACACTACAATTTTTAAGTACTTCCTTCTCTAAAAATAGTTAGCTTTTAATTTTGGTCAGTAACTGAAAACAACAGCACTGCTAACCCAAAAATCCTTTATGTTTGGCTTTATGACGTAGAAAAATTGAGAGAGGCAATGATTTATGTTCTTAATACATAGGCAACATAACAACTCCCAACAGTACATACTTTTAAGAAAATTTTAACAAAAGTAATTAACACATGTTGAACATCCCAAATCTGAAAACCTAAAATCCAAAATGCTCTAAAATCTGTAACTTTTTTTTTTTGAGAGAGAGTCTTGCTCTGTTACCCAGGCTGGGACGAAGTGGCACGATCTCCGCTCACTGCAAATCTGCCTCCTGGGTTCAAGTAATTCTCCTGCCTCAGTCTCCCAAGTAGCTGGGATTATAGGTGTCTGCCACCTTGCCTGGCTAATTTTTGTATTTTTAGTAGAGACAGGGTTTTACCACATTGGCCAGGCTGTTCTTGAACTCCTGACCTCAAGTGATCCGCCCACCTTGGTCTCCCAAAGTGCTGGGATTATAGGTGTGAGCCACCATGTCTGGCCTGTAACTTTTTTGAATGCCAACTTGATGTTTGAAAGAAATGCTCACTGGAGCATTTCAGATTTTGGATTTGGGATGCTCAACTGGTATGTATTCTGTGAATATTCAAAAATCTGAAAAAGTCAAAAATCCAAAAAACGGATCCAATACATTTCAGATATAGCACATTCGATCTGTACTGTTTTCTGTTTTGTTCTCAAATTTGAGAAGAAAAGTTTTAGGTAATAAAATAACTTATGAACATCTAGAAACTTGAAGACATACCACAGTTATCTAGATGAACCTGGTAGAAGAGAGTTGTATTAGAACTTTAAAAGCACAGCAGAACAACTGTAGTTCCACTAATCCACTAAAATTGATTTAATGATTCCCTGAAATTCTTATTTTACATTCAGTATATTTGAAAATATGCAATTTAACTTATGACTCTAAAACTTACCTTTATATTCTGCACCCAATCTCAACATTAAACGCATAGGAAAAACCTTTGCCCAGGGAATCTCAAGCTTCTGGATAAGAATTCCACAAAGAAAAGGATTACTTGGTAACGGGAGATCATCAAGTTTCTGAAAAGTAGGTGTAATAAACAGAAATCCTCCATGATCCTTGCTACTGAGAAACCTCTCAGTAAAGGTAATATTGTCCAAGTTTTCTATGTATTTTCCTGCAAATAAATTCATTAGTAAAAAGATTTTAAGTTGTTTTGTTACTGTTTTTGAAGAAATGTTTGGAGTTTGAATGTCCCAATATAAACTGTCTTAAGACACTATAGAATTTTTTCCTTACTTCTGTTCTTGCAAAAGCATCTATTGAATACTTTCGGTACCCAAAGGTCCAAGTTATTCCTGGATATTGGGAATTATGAACAAAAATTTGAAAATGTTTCCAACCTTTCCATTTTTCTCCTTACCGCATGGTCAAGTGAAAAATTACCATATCTCCCAGTCTTGTAATGACAGTAAGGAAATTACATAGACACATTAAAAAATCAAGGAGGCAGGCTGGGCACAGTGGTTCATGCCTATAATCCCAGCACTTTGGGAGACTGAGGTGGGCGGATCACTTGAAGTCAGGAGTTCTAGACCACCCTGGCCAGCATGGTGAAACCCCTCATCTACTAAAAATACAAAAATTATCTGGGCATGATGGCCTGTGCCTGTAATCCCAACTACTTGGGAGGCTGAGTGAGAAGAATCTCTTGAACCTGGGAAGCAAAGGTTGCAGTAAGTCAAGATTGTGCCATTGCACTCCAGCCTGGGTGGCAGAGCGAGACACTGTCTCAAAAAAAAAAAAAAAAAAAAAAAAAAAAAAAAAAAAAAAAAAAAAAAAAAAAAAAAAAAAAAAAAAAAAAAAAAAAAAAAAAAAAAAAAAAAAAAGCCATAAGGATATATTTCCATTTTTAAAATATAAAAATCTGTATAGAAACACTAATCACATAAAATGCTAGTTTTAAGGAGACAAAATAATTATTAAGATCTTTTCAGAAATCAGCAATCTCTTCACAAAAATAAATCTTTAAAATAGCTAGCACAGTCAAATGCATAAATGCCTTTAACTGATTTATCCATTCCCCAGTCTGAACAATTTAAAATAAAATGCCATACCTTTTAGAGCATCCTTATATATGGTGATAAATAGTCTGAAGATGTCCTTAGGAATAGTATCTTCATTTGGCAAACATAACAATAGAATAATAATTTCTGCCTGTCCCAAGCCATGCAATCCATTGGTTGAGAAGTACCAATATTTGTCTGAGGAATCTTAGATGATAAAACAATACAACTATTAATGTCAACTTCTATTAACCAAAAAACTAAGAACAATTGTTTTCGCATTTAACACAACTTTTCAAATTCCTTGTGTTGCCAAAGTTCTCCTCATGAAAATCTTAAATTGAATTGTATAAAATTCATATAAAATAAGAAAAAGGATTATTATACAGAGTCAATTAATAAGTAACACTAAAATAAAAGATGCACTAAATACTGAAATGTAGTGGGTAAGAATTTAGTTTTAAATAGAATGAAAAGCTGATAGATGCATTATTGAGTAGTGGGGATTAAGAATTACTTCCTTTCTTTTTAATTAGGTCACATGTCTCTCACTTAAAAAAACTGTCTTTATTGCTACTAAATCAGGATTCCTGCTTATTTCAGTTACCAAATTTCAATTTATCTAAAAGCCATAGGAGATACAGTCAATTGTATCATGAGTATCAAAATACAGCTCAGCTATATAAGCCCATGACCTTAACCTAAGATTGACTGAGGGATGTTAATAAAACTCCGTGAGCTTGTGTTTCAAGTCCCACTGAACATAAATTTGAAAAATTTATTTATAGTCATATCTGGCTGAAAAACCAATATCCAATGCTGCTTATTTTTCACCATTGCCAGTCAAAATCTAACCTGAAGATATAATTAATTCAGAAATCCTGCTTACTAATTAAGCAAATAAAGATAAATTATTACTTACAAAATATGAATTTGACATTCACGAGTAGATTAGCATTTAGGACAAATGTAACAGGAGGAGATCCTTCACCTTCAAGAAGCAAAATGATCTGCTCATGAGATGGATGTTCTTCTACTACAGGCACTAAATGATGAAAGTAATATATTAATCAGGATAAACATCCTATTAAATATGCTTACAAATCAAGAAAACAAATTTATAAATCCACCAGTGGCCTGATCAAATTTAAAAACAAAAGCAAACATGTTTCAATCAATCAACACCCCAGACAACTGTTATATACTAATTTTTACTTTTCTTTCCATGTAAAGTTGTTAATACTGTAATGCAAATACTGTATTACACATAGTATATTTATAATATGTTGATTAAACAGCAAATGTATACAGTTTTAGCACCTTCAAAGTTTTAAGACAAACGCTTTTATAAAGTGGATTCCAGTTTGGTAGACACTCCATTTATCATTTTTGAAATTTACAAGTCTGTGAAAGTTGTCTAGACCCACATTATATATGCTGCTGGCTACCACATGCTTATATCTGCTGCTTGCTACCAATGCCTCTATCAGTGAACAGGTAGCAAAAAAAAAAATCTTGACAATCAATAGAAAGATATGCATGAGGGTTCACTGTATTCTGTATTTTTGCCACTACAGCTAGGTTCATGTAATGGCTCCCACTGACAGAACAGAAATCCTAAGCTTCAATCATACATGATCACACAAGGAACCATTTCATGTTGCAGAATGTGACATAATGCCTAGAGTGACAAGTGTCTATCCTAGGAAACCACTCTGAGGCAGAAGTTAGCCACAGAATCTCCTGCTTGAAAAGGACCTTAGAAATCATCTAGGTTCTATTTACAAAAGAAACCGAGGCCCAAGGAGATTAAGTAACACATTATAAGTCATAGATGTAACAAATAGCAGAAAAGGAACTAAAATTCCTAGATTTGCCATCCAATCTAATGCTCTTTTCTTCAGGTGCCATGCTCCTGAAAAAAAAAATAGTAACAATGTGGTGTCAAAATTCCAATACAATGGGAATATTTCTTTGGGCTAAAAGTCTATGAGCTTCCCTATTGTATTAGACTTTTCCTTATTCGAAATTAGGGTGTCAGATCTGATAAATGGATCATAAATGTTCAAATATTTTTAGAATTAGTTTTTATACAGTAAGACTTTCTGTAAACAAAAGATACCAGCCTATTACATATTGCAACCAAACTAAGTTTAAAAAAATATATTTCGTATGTTACAGACAAAATTCATCAGTATTTTAAAAAATCTTTTTAAATTTAAATAACTGCTTTCCTACCTGATCCGTTTTCTCCAGATGCAACCAGAAGTGGGGGTAAACTGTCCTCATCATTAGGTAGAAGACTAATCTTATTGCAAACACACTTGTTAATACCACACAGTAACCTATAATCTGAAATACTAGCAATAGGTAAATTGCTGTTAACTAAGACACCAGTGGGACTAGATGATTCTTCAGTTTCTGCAAAAACATCATCATCTAGTATAAATGAACTAGAAGTAGGTAACCCCTCATTTCCTGTGTTTACAGGCAATTTTTCCACTGATGGAACCTCAGAAATAGGACTCCGAATTATCTCATTTCTTGTAATATCTCCCATCTCATTGTTTGGCTTTTCCACTGCAGTAGAATGAGAATGATCCACTGTGTTTACTATCTGTAAAACATGGAACAAAAAAATTAACAAATAAGTTCATATTCTCTGTTCAACTATGAAATGTGATCACTATAGTTAAATATTATCTTTTTAATAAGGATAAATAAAAACCAAAATGGGTTCAGAAATTCTCATAAAGTTAAATTTCCCAAGAAATAGTACGATTTTGCTTCTTCAAATTCAGGAGCATAATGTATTAAGAAGCATAGGGTTTTCATTTTACTGCATGCTCAGGTAGGTATTAATGACTTAATATTAAGATTGGAAAAAATGAGGCAAGAAGAACTTCAAGATACCATACCGTATCACACAGTGAGCAAGCTTAGTTCAACCCAAGGCTCTCCCCTTCTTAAGATAGCCAAAAACCCTTGGGTACTTAGTGGGGAGGGACAAGGCAGGAATAAGGGGAGGGGAGTGGTTAGGAAGCCACCCCTTAGCTATATTCCACAAGAGTAACCACCTGGAATAAACTACATAAAGTCTACTTCAATAAAGCCTTTTTCTTTTTAGACTATATGAAGTCAATATTAAATAAGAACCATTTATGAACTCAATATTTATTAGCCTGTTCAGAGTTTTCATTAATATAGACAGTAGGTGCTAGCTAGGAAACATACCCATGGTAATTATGGCTATTTGTAAAATCTGGCTCATGAACTCTTGACAAAAACAGTGTATGTTTCTACCAGATGTAAACTTCAACAGAGCTGATAAGTATCCATCTTTTATCTTTTTTTTTTTTTTTTTT
>NW_016107331.1:1054467-1067854 GCF_001604975.1 Cebus imitator | reverse complement strand
AGTAGAGACGGGGTTTCACCATGTTGACCAGGATGGTCTCGATCTCTTGACCTCGTGATCCACCCGCCTCGGCCTCCCAAAGTGCTGGGATTACAGGCTTGAGCCACTGCGCCAGGCGGGACATTTCTTTATTTAGCAAGAGAAGCATAACATTTTTTTGTTCTTATAATGTGGATAGTGAATTTTATTAATACTGATTAATATTTCCTTCCAAATTTGAAGGAAATAACTGATATCAACATAAACATTTTTCTCTTTTCTTACAAAGCATCCATAGAGGAAGGTTATGAAAATCTCTGCCAGATGATTTTAGAACAATATTTTAAAAATAAAAAAAGATTCAATGTCTACTTTCCAGAATACAATAAACACTGAAAAAGTTGGAATTTTATATATATATATTATATATATAATTATATATTATATATAATATAAAATTATATATATATATATATTGTAATATAGGTAGACATATTAAGTATCTATCTTGTATTTGCAACATTTTTATAATTTAATCACTTTGGTTACCAACATAAGACTATGTATATATTTTTAAACACAGAATTATTCATCTTTAGAGCTATAATATACAACATATAATGCTGAGTCTCATTTCATTATAATAAATGAAAAATAGCTACCGAGTAATAAATTTAAGTCCACAAAAATAGAAGGATCCAAGTTTACCTTTAGCTGACATTTATGGTTCTTTTCTAGCATGTTACAGACTAATAATTCATATTTAAAGACATACATGTGCTTTACTCAAGATGCTAAGTGATGACAGGTTGGAAAAAAGAACAGGTAACTCAAAGATTTAAAAATAGATTTAAAAACATAGCTGTGGTAAAATATACAATTAAAAATAGATTTTTAACGAAAAGGAGATAGGACAATTATTTACCTATTGCCTCTCAAACCCAAGCTCACCCTCTACACTGGGCTCTTGGATACCAGGTTGGAAGTCTAGAAACTGCAATTCCCAGACTCTCTTGTTACTGGCTTTGGTCAGGTTTTTCCAATAGCAGGCACTGGTGGGAGACCATAAGGTGGGAAGAAATGAGAAGGAATTCTTTGTTTCTGGTTCCTGCAAGGATCTTTGCAGCAGCACCACCACCAGATACAGCTGCTGGACTCATGATTTTCAGTACTCCTAACATCAAATCTGGAGCTCTACTTCAGTCATCTGAGCACCAACTCTATGAGGCTTCTTGATAGCGTCATGACCATGGCTTCTGACTCCCACATCTGATATCCAAGCACCTCCTGGTTCTCCTGCACTGAGCTCTAGCCTCTCCCCTTTCCTAGCCCCAAACTCCAGTTATAACAGTTTCTTCCTGCAGTTACTAACTGCTGAGGCACTGGAGCACAGCCTTTTTGCTCTTTCAGTCTTCCAGCCTGCATGTGAAACCAATTCCCTGTATTAAATCCCTCTTGATATCTAGTTTGGTTTCTCTTTCCTGACTAGACTCTGGCTATACCATAGAATTTCTATTACAATAATTTATCTTTAGTCTAAGACACAGCATTTTCTCCTATTACCTTCAACACTTGGTTGTTTAAGTGCTGAGATTGGCAAAGTCGTTGGTGAAGGTATACTGGATGTTTGGTTTTCCTGAGGAGGCTGGGCAGTAGCACATTCATCAGAATGGTTAGATTTAAGATTAGAACCAGTTGGACTCATCATCCTTTCAAATGCCTGAGCTATAAAGGGGAAAACAATAGTGTTAAATTCTCAGATGTTTTTGTAATTTACTTCCAAGCAAATTACAATCTCTATTTTTTAAGTTGTAAGGAAAAAGAAAGAAATGGCTAATCAAGAAAAAGTAGTAGCACTTGGCAAAGATACTGTCTGAGTAGCTAGCACAGGCTCTTTATTTTTTTTTAATTGTACTTTAGGTTCTGGGGTACATACGCAGATCATGCAAGATTGTTGCATAGGTACACACATGGCAATGTGGTTTGCTGCCTCCATCCCCCGTCACCTACATCTGGCATTTCTCCCCATGTTATCCCTCCGCGACCTCCCCAACCGCCTCCCCACTGTCCCTCCCTTGTCCCCACCAAGAGACCCCAGTGTATGATGCTCCCCTCCCAGTGTCCATGTGTGGCAGCATGCCACTTTGATAAGCTACTGATAAGTTATTTCAATATTATATCTGGTGTATGTTTGATATCCACAGAGAATAACCCTTATTTAACATGACTGTCTCTGTTTTTGCCCTTATACCCCTAGAGTCTATTTCCAACATAGTTTAGAGAGATTCTTTTAGACATAAATCATATCTCATCATTCCTCTGCTTAAAATCCTTTAATGGCTAAAGTGAAAATTTCAGTTGTTAACAATGGCTCACAAGATCCAACATAATTAGCATCCCTACCTCCTCCACTTTCCCAGGTACCTGTTTGACCTCCTCTCTCACTACAACCCCGCTCATTCACTATGATCCAGCCACCCAGATCTCCTCACTCAAGTAAGTACTCCTCCAGATTAGAGTCTTTGCTCTTATTATTCCCTTGGCCTACAATGTTCTTTTCATAGGTACTTACACAGCTTTATTTTCTCACTTCCTTCAAGACTCTGCTCGTGTCATATTACCATAAAGCCTTATAAAAAAACTGCCTAAGGTCAGGCACAGTGGTTCACGCTTATAATCCCAACACTTTGAGAGGCCAAATCAGGTGAATCGCTTGAGCTCAGGAGTTTGAGACTAGCCTAGGCAACATGGTAAAACCCCACTCTCTACCAAAAATACAAAAAGTTAGCCAGGTGTGGTGGTGTGTGCCTGTGGTCCCAACTACTTGGGAGGCTGAGATGCTCCCATCTCCTAGATGCTCTCAGCTCCTAGGCTGCTTGAGCCTAGGAGGTTGCAGTGAGCTGAGATCGCACCACTACACTCCAACTGCAGTGACAGGGTGAGACTCCAACTAAAAAAAAAAAAATTCCTTTTGCCATGAATCTATAAACTATCACTCTACACTTTTTAAATTTTTTAATTTAGGGCATTATCACCATCTGATATATTTTTGCTTACTATCCATCTCTACATACATTCATAAATTTCATGAGAATATAGCTTCTATTTTGCTCTCAGCTTCAACTTCAGAATGCAGAATAGTGCCTGGATACTGCTGAATGAGCCTTCATCCAAAAAAACAAGGAACAACGCGATAGCTCTCCCTTCATCATTTCTCCAAACTGATCTGCTATAAATGTTGCCATTGCTAAAATATTCCTCAAGTGCCACTGAATGATGGCACTTATAAAAAGGCTTCCATTAACCAAGTGAAATCCAAACACCTTACTCTAGATTTCAAAGTAATTTCTAACTTGCCCCAAATCTACTTATTGACATTCACATGTGTGCTTCCTTGAAACTTATGTAATCTCAGGACAGCTTTCTCATTATTCACAATCTCTCTATTCAAATTATTTTTTTCCTCTAATCCTTCATGGAATGTGTCTCATAACCTATGAACCATCTTTCTCTTCTTATTTGATACCATTAATTTAAATGATCACTTCTATTATTTTCTACCCTAATGTTAATATTAACTTTTATTTATGCTTTCTTGTGGCATATAAATTAATGATAAATAGCGCTGTAGATGAAACTATATGCTATTAAGATATCAAAAAGGAATAAATTTAAACATAACTAAATAAGCTCAACCCACAGTATTTTCTTTGGAAAACCAAAGCTTGATCTCAGTATTCCACTGAATGTCTTTAATAACCATATCTTCTCCCCTCCTGGACCCTTAGTCAAAATATGCCTGAATGCTCACCCAAAAATCTGAGCTGTCAACATAAATAACATTTCAAATCTTCATGGGTGTTTAATTTCTTTTTAAGTGGGGGAGATAATTATGTGGGAGCTTGCTCTAAAATTTCCGAATTCTAGCAGATTTCCTTGGCTAACAACACCAGCAGTCATCTTCTAGGCTACTGAAACAGTGTAAGAAAAAACAAAACAACTATAAGCACTTAAACTAACCTCTTCATAAACAATGGTGGTAACATGGAAATATAAAAAGATTTACACTTTGTTATCTTCCAGAGCAGAGGTCAACATCAGGGAGAAGAGCAGCTTACCTCAGGCTAACAGACTCACATCAGAGATTTTTGGAGAATTGCTGAAAAAATTTATCTTCATTCAAAAGAGAAAAACAAGTTATTATCGGGTATTCATTCCCCTGGCTAACAGGACGCAGTGCCTGAGCTAGTGCATAGGTCTGGTCAAAGAAGGCCCAAGTAATATTTGCTGGGAATTAAACTGTCAACAAATCTTTAAAAATGCCAAGTGGTACTCAAAAGAACAAACATGGATTTGGGGAAAAAAACACAACACATACCCTGTGAGAACTCAAAGACCACCAAGACTATTGCTAATAATTGTAGCTAGAGAGCCAAAGAAATAATGGGAAGTGTACATACGCAAAATTTTGAAGTTGAGAAAGGAAAAAAATATATGAGACAGAAATGTGCAAATAGTGTGGCAGTTCTATGAATTTATAAAATCATAAATATTTCCACCTTATCTTATACTTCCATTTTAGGTTGCTATTTTCTAAAGGGTACGAACTAGTTAGTACCTTGCCCTGTGCTATTAATAAATAATATTCAGTACTACTTGATAGGTATCTACAAGTGTTTATTTAGATTAAGATGATGAACATGACAATGATAATGACAAAAACAAATGGGCAGATGAAATGCAGCATTTAGGGACTTGGTACCTGTTAAAAGTTAATGAACTGCCACTCCAGAAATTGAATGTTTCCTTTCCAGATTGGTAGTATTAATTGTGAGAGTGGAACAAAAAGAAGAGAAACCAAGCCTTGGGATGTCCCACCTAAGCCAGATAATTCAACACTAGGTCCCTGCCTTAAGAAAATAAAGAAGTTTATCTTTGTCATCACAATCCAATTAATTTTAAGATATATTCAATTACTGGAAGAAAATATGTCAAGTTAATACTCACCTTTACTAATAGTTTCATAGCAGACTACACATACTCTTGCTTCCTTTTCTAGATATTGCAGTTTACACTTCCTATTACAACAGACACCACAAAATACCTATAAAGAATAAAATGTTAAATTTGTTTTTGTTTCAAGAATGTTTACAATTACTAGAGGCGGTGTGGGGAGGTTCTAAACCTAATTAACCAAAACTCATTTTCCGTGTTATATAAATCATTTTCCTAATCACCCTAATCATAGGTGGAGTTCTTAAATGATTTTTTTTGTAACTTAAATGAGATTTCTGCAATTTGATACCATATTTCTGATAAGAAGAATTCCTTAAATCAATTCTGTTCACTAGAAAGGGAACAAAAACTATCTTTAATAAATAAGCTTATAATATTAAAAAGTTCTCTGTAGTTCTTCATTTAAAACTTTTTAAAGTAAAATATTATTTTGCTAAAAAAATAGGACTGATCTGAAACCAATGTATTACTGAAAAATCTGAATAAAAAATGTTATAGGATTTCTAACGGTAATCCTTACAGTTTATAGACAATCTTTTTTATCTTGACTGTTATCAGACAGTCAGATCTCAAGGTCAGCTTCAATATTCTGAACGCTGTGCAAGTCAAATTGCTCTGGAGTGATCACAACACTAGCTGTAGACTGGTCTTGAAATCAAATATTTGAGGACAAAGGGGAATCTGACCAAATCTGGAAGATTTAATGTGTCAATATTAGAGAAATAAGAACAAATATTCTTAAATTTCACAAAAATTAGTAATTGTTTCTCGTTTCCCAGCATGTAATTAATACCCTTGATAACGTAACATTTATTCAACGATCAAGCAATCTACAAAATGACACTGCTTTACATATTTTCCTGACTGGTAGGTGAAAACCACTAATTTTAAACTAACTCAATCTTGTAATTATCTGTTAATCAGCCTTTTCTATCACATTATATTTGTTTAAAATGTCTCAAAAGAACAAAAGACTTAAAGATTTTTATAACTTACTTTCCCACATGCTCGGCAATGGTGTCGCCGTTTTGTAAAAGTAAATTTGACTTGGCAGTTCATACAGTTTGGAGCTTCTGAATCAGGAACCCAAGTAGGCTGTTTCTGGCCCAAAACCAAGCCTTCTTTGCAAGTGTTTTCAGGTAGAGAATCTTCATTTGCAGTTACAAAACTAGATCCACCTTCAGAATTACTTTCTATATCGATGTAATTAGAGTTGAAGCTAACCTGAGGCTCAGCTGTAGAATCTATAGTACAAGCGACTGGAACAATGGTATCTGCCATGCTGGGTTCACTTTCTATTGTATTTGGAACATCTGGCTTATTCAGGTCCTGTGAACTCCTTGTTCTTGATGGAAGGCTAAACAACTGCTTAGGTCTGGCCCCTCCAACAGATTGACTATTAATATCAGAGACTGATAATTCATTTGTAATCTCAGACTTACTGGTAGGTAACCCTTGTTCAATTAGAATTGTACTTTTTTCTCCTAAAGAAAGGCCATTTTCTATTGTATCTTGTTTATCAACTGTTTCACAAATTATATTAATATCGTGACCTTCCCCAATAGCTCCTCCTTCTGCATTGAAATATATATTATTGGTATTTCCGTTATCTAAGCCTTTCATATCTATCTGATTCATTTGCGACTTAGAGTCATTTACATTTTCTTTGAAAGACTTTATGTTAGTAGTCTGAAGATACTGTTCTGTCAGAAAGGCATCAAGTTCAGCATCACTAATGAGTGTGCCACTTTTTGCACCTTCATCAATATTAAAGTAATCTAAGTCTTGCCCGTCCATAACATTGCTTGAAAAAGTATTAATAAAACCTTCACGACAATCAGAAGACTCTGGAACATTAGTGCCAGAAAGTACTTCTTGAGTTTCTACAGCTGTAGAATTGGTGTCACCACCATCCAAAGACTCAACTCTGATTACTGTCTGGTCAGGATCTACCTTTCTGTTTTCCATCCCTTCAATGAATGGCTGAAGAAGTATGTTTTTACACTTTTCCTGTTTCAAAAGATCAGTCTCCTCGAATGGTTCCCCATCTAGAGCAACACTCTTCTGTATTTCTTCATGTATAGTCACTGCATCTTGTATATTATCTTTATGTTCACGCTGAGGTAAAAAATCACCCTGTGCTTTACTTTCAATTAGTGATCCACACATAGTCCCAGATACCGAAAGACAGGACAATGAGGACTGTACATCTTCACTTGAAACATGTAAAGCTGAAGAGGAATCTTGGATTATTTCATTATCTGTAAGGTCTAAATTTCTTGAGTCTTCTTGTGCAGATTGTTTTATAAATGTAACAGTCTTATCTTCCTGAAAGGAAAAGTCAGGTAATTTGAAATTTTCAACTCTTGAATTTAAATCACTTAAGCACAAATCTTCAGTTTTTGGAGGGCTGCAGGACAAAACATTTGTCTTGCCCTCTTCTTTTAAACATTCTGCAGCATTTATGACTTCCACATCTACTTCCTCCTTTACTAAGCCATCATCTTTCAGTAATTCACATGGTTGGCTTTTCTGTTGTAGTTTGTCTTCGGCATCAAACATTTTGGAACTTTGTTGAGTCAAAGCAGATGACGTGTTAAAATCAACAATTGGTTCTAAGTGATTAGAGATCTTTTTATCTTCTAAATCTTCTGTTCCACTGTAATTACAGGAATCTGAAAGTGTATCTACTTTTGTACCCAATTCTTTGATTCCTCTGATTTCTCTATTTTGTAATTCAGAACTGATGTCATTCTGTTGCTCTCTGACAGTATCACTCCCATGGTCTGTTGAGGAAACACAGGGAGTATCTGACACTGATGATAAATCCAATCCAATCAAGGAATCTGCATTAGACTTAAAATCATCTGGCAGTAATTTTTTAATATCTTCTTCACTATTAGTGGCATGAACTAAGTTACTCATGTCACTTATCAGATCACAGATAGGTTTACTACATCGTCCCATACATAAAGGCTGGATTTCATCTGAAGTACCACCATCCACAGAAGAAAGAAGATCAAGTCCTGTTACATTTTTTTCATTTTGTATAGTAGTAGGTCCCGTGAGTGTTTTTTCATTCAGGGAACTCTCACTTGTTTCATAGCTTATGTCTGATGAGGCACAACTATTAATGCATTGTTGGTCTTTTGGGAGCAATGAAGTTAGCTGTGAGGAAGCCAACTCTGAAGAAACTGAGCAGTGGTTAGAATCATACGCATTTTGTACATCTTGAAGATAATCTTGTTCATCTAAAATAGAGAAACAGTGTTATTCGGGAGACTCAAATCAAATAAAAACTATTAAACATATGTTTCCCAAGACTTCTAAATTAAACTTTTTAAAAAGACCATAGATTATCCTTTTGCAAAAGGGAAATAACCTCCAAAACTATTTTTTTATTTCCTTTAGAGCATTTATTTTTATCTGAAATTACCTTGATTATGATTATTGGCTGTTTCAATCAACTACAAAATAAGTGTCACAAGTGCAGGAACCTTGTCTCTTTTTTTCTGACTTAGAATACTTAGTCAGAAAAAAAGAGTTCTACATACATTGGTATTTGGAACTCTATTCCCATTGCTTAGAATACTTCCTGAAACTTAAGTGTTCAAGAAATGATTAAGTGACTGCATAAATGAATGTCCTTGGATCTTGTGCATAGTTGCTCTGGTAATTTGATCTCCTTGATCTTTCCTTTGTTTGGGAGGATTCCTCAAGTTGACTTTCTACTTGTTCATTTTTCTATCACCTGGATCCTACCATCATTCCCCTGTGGTGCTCTAATTGAGGTTGCCAATTGTAGTAGCATCACACACTATGTCCATGGTGATGGGCATGTGATTGTTTCAAGCTGGGCCACTTAAAGGCATTCTCCTCATACTCCAAATTTGACAGAAGGAAGAAGGAGATTTCTCAGGTGGCAGTTATGAATCTGGAGCTGTTAGTGGCCATAGCCTCATCCAGATAAAAGAAGCCGATAATTCCGCATGGCTGTAGAGGCCTCAGGAAACTTAAAATCATAGCAGAAGGCAAAGCAGAAGCAAGCACCTTCTTTACAAGGCAGCAGGAGAGAGATCAAAGCTATTTTTATTTGACTTTAAAGTACTTTCTGGTTTTTACTTTTGAATGTAGATGTCATAAAGTGATAAAAAATTCCACTCAAAATAATTTAGTTATGGCTGGGCATGGTGGCTTACAACTGTAATCCCAGCACTTTGGGAACCCATAGCAGGAGGATAACTTGAGACCAGGAGTTCAAGACCAGCCTGAGCAACACAGTGAGACCACATTTGTAAAAAATATACACATTTTTAAATTAGCCCGGCACGGTGACACACACTTGTGGTCCCAGCTACTCAGAAGGCTGAGGTGAGAGGATCGCCTGAGTGCAGGAATTCAAGGCTGCAGTGAGCTATGACTGCACCACTACACTCCAGCCAGGGTGACAGAGCAAGACCCCGTCTCTTAAAAAAAAAAAAAAAAAAAAAAAGAAAGAAACTTAGTGGCACTATAAAAACCAAACTAAAGTGGCCTGTAATCCCAGCACTTCGGAAGGTCAAGGTGGGCAAATCACCTGAGGTCAGGAGTTCAAGACCAGCATGACCAACACGGAGAAACCCAATCTCTACTAAAAATACGAAATTAGCCAGGCACGGTGGCACATGCCTGTAATCCCAGCTATTCTGGAGGCTGAGGCAGGAGAATCACTTGAACCTGGGAGGCGGAGGTTGTGGTGAGCCAAGATCGCGCCATTGCACTCCAGCCTGGCAACAAGAGTGAAACTCCAAGAAAGAGAAAGAGAGAGAGAGAGAGAGAGAGAGAGAGAGAGAGAAAAAATACCATCTCTCATATTAATGAAATACCAATTTATGTAGAACTCTCAAGTAGCTTTTAGCTTGCTCATATGTTGGTTTTAAAGGCTTTTCTAGGGCCAAGCAGGTGGCTCATGCCTATAATCCCAACACTTTGGGAGGCTGAGGCAGGAGGATCGCTTGAACTCAGGAATTCGAGACAGGCCTGGGCAACATAGGAAGATCCTATCTCTAAAAGTAATTGAAAAATTAGCCAGCATGGTGGCATGCATCTGTGGTCCCACTTGGAGGTTGAGGTGGGAGGACTGCTTGAGCCCAGGTGGTTGAGACTGTAGTGAGCTCTAATTGTGGCACTGTACTTCAGCCTGGGTGACAGAGTGAGACCTTGTCTCAAAAATAAAAAGAAAAGAAATGTGTTCCTTAGAGCTAATTTGAATCCAGAAAAAAAACCTTCTAGTTTCCTTACTTCTGTTTCTGGTTATGGATCCCATTCAGTCTAAGAATCAACTAACATCTTATTATGAAATAAATGAACTTTTAGCAGAAGATAACAATGTGTCCAAAATTGAAAGAAAATTTTACTAATATTACTCTATACCTGAGATAACTTAACTATAGATATTTAAAAATTCCATTAGTGGCAAAAATGGAAAATCAACAAACCTGGGTTCTGTTCAAAATCATCAAGGAGTTTGTCCAAGTCACTGACAGCTGCTTTAAAATAAGTGTCCATCCTACCTGTAGACTTATTCAGAATTTAATTCTTGTTTGCCTAAAAAATAAAAAGATAATATTTCATTTAACTCTGTAACATAAATATTATGCCATCTATTCCACGCCAGAAAACACAGTCAAGAAATTGACACAGAAATAAAATTTAAGAGTGCTACTTTAAGGAATCTACAATTTAGTTGGGGAAATTGCCCCTGTATATATAAAAATGACACAAAAACCAACTCTAACAACATATTTGCACATATAAGCTATTATAAATTTTAAAACATTTACCTAAATAAATCATGGGTCAAAGAAGGATTCATAATGGAAAGCTAAAGCTACTTATAAATACAACATTTCAAAATAATATAAACAACATACACATAAAAATATTGTACATGAAAAACTCTGGGATTCAGTAAAAGTGGTACTTCTCAAGATACTTAGAGTCTTAGATGCTTTTTTATTTTTTGAGATGGAGTCTCACTCTGTCACCCAGGCTGGAGTGTAGTGGTACAATCTCGGCTCACTACAACCTCCACCTCCCAGGTTCAAGCGATTCTCCTGCCTCAGCCTCGTGAGTAGCTGGGACTACAGGCACATGCCAACATGCCCAGCTAACTTTTGTATTTCTTTTTTTCAGAAGAGTAGGGGTTTCACCATTCTGGCCAGGCTGTCTCGATGACCTCAAGTTATCTGCTTATCTCAGCCTCCCAAAGTGCTGGGATTACAGGCATAAAACACTGCACCCAGCCACCTTAGACACTTATACTACAAAAGAAGAAGGACTGAAAACTAATAAACTAAGAGCAGAACTTAAAGAAATGGAAAGCATATAAGAGAGAGGCACAAGAAAGCTAAAAGTTAGTTTTATGAAAAGATGAAAAAAGTAGACGAATCTCTGGTCTGGAGTGGAAACTCTACCAAATAAGCCTGAGAAACCTCACAGGAATCTGTCAATAACTAATGGGATAATATCAAAAGTAAAAGCCAAGTTGAAGGGCACTGGCTTAAAGGGGACAAGTGAGCATCAAATTAATGAAGACTGCAAAGGCCTGAACACAAATCAAATAGATTTTTCTAAAAAAACAAAAGATCAAATGATACTAAAAACAAAAACAAAACATACCACTCATTGGAGGGTTAGCAGGGTACTAACCAATTACTCTGAAAATTGATCAACTAAGGGAAAAAAAATCAGGAATTTATCCTACCCAAGGACACGAACAGACATTTCTCAAAAGAAGATATTTATGTGGCCAACAAACATGAACAAAAGCTCAACATCACTAATCATTAAAGAAATGAAAATTAAAACCACAATGAGACACCATCTCAGGCCAGTCAGAATGGCGATCATTAAAAAGTCAAGAAACAACAGAAGCTGGCAAGGCTCTGGAGAAATAGGAACATTTTTACATGAAGACAGCGTAGCGATTCCTCAAAGATCTAAAACCAGAAAAACCATTTGTCACAGCAATCCCATTACTGGTATATGCCCAAAGGAATATAAATCATTCTACTATAAAGAAACATGCACGTATATGTTCATAGCAGCACTATTCACAATAGCAAAGACATGGAATCAACCCAAATGCCCATCAATGATAGACTGGATAAAGAATATGTGGCACATATAAAACCATGGAATACTATGCAGCCATAAAAAAGAACAAGATCATGTCCTTTGCAGAACATTAGAAGCCATTATCCTCAGCAAACTAATGCAAGAACAGAAAACCAAACACCACATGTTCTCACTTATAAGTGGGAGCTGAACAATGAAAACATGTGGACACAGGGAGAAGGAACCACACATACTGGGGCCTGATGCAGGAGGGGTGGTGGGTAAAGGGAGAGCATCAGGATAAATAGCTAATGATGCAGGGCTTAATATCTCGGTGATGGATTGATAGGTGCAGCAAATCATCATGGCACATGTTTACCTATGTAACTAACCTGCATGTCCTGCACGTGTATCCCAGAACTTTAAATTTAACTTAAAATACATACATACGTGTGTGTGTGTGTGTGTGTGTGTGTGTGTGTATCAATTTGGAGAACACTATCCTTAAAAATATTGAAATTTCCAATTCATGAGCATGGTATATGATGTGATGAAGCCTTCTCTGTTGTATTTCAATAAGCTTTGTCATTAAGTAAAAAAGAATTTATCTTTCCCTTTAATTACAAAATATGACAACAAAATAATTACTGATGTAAAGTTCTTTAGATAAGAATTCCAGTTAATAAATGCAGAAGGATATTAAAAATTTTTAATTTGTCTCCTCATAATCCCTAATACAATAAATAGACTAGGCAATGGCTATAAATGGATGTTTAAAAGGTTAGAGGAAAAGATTTATGAGCTTTAAAATGGTGGGATCGAGTCAACACATCTGAACCCAACAATCAATTTCACCATCAATAAAAGTGCAAGAACAGTGTCACCTAAAAAGTATTACTGCCTAAAAAAATTGAATCTGAATCTAGTCAAACTAACTGCATGTTTACAGGAAATTCAAGCATAAGGGACAAGTTAAGTAACATAAAAAGAAAGCAATCAACTAAGCTAAACTAGAAGGTGAAACACTGTACAGCAACATTCCTCAAATTACCTATAGTAAAAATTTTTCTTATACTTCCAATCCATTGCAAACTGTTACTTTTTAAAAAATACAATAAAACTGTACAAATTTGTATTAATAAATACAAACAAAAGAATATACTTTTTTTTTTTTTTTTTTTTGAGACGGAGTTTCGCTCGTTACCCAGGCTGGAGTGCAATGACACGATCTCGGCTCACCGCAACCTCCGCCTCCTGGGTTCAGGCAATTCTCCTGCCTCAGCCTCCTGAGTAG
>NW_016107331.1:1042654-1053337 GCF_001604975.1 Cebus imitator | reverse complement strand
AAAAAAAAAAAAAAAAGGAATTTGGAGGAAGAGACAATGCAGGAGGGAGAATAAAACTTCAAAGAAGCTAATTAATATTCTCAGAGACAAAAAAGCAATGCAACCATGAAACAGGAACAGGAAGCCATAAATAAGAAATACAGAGAACAAAAAAAGATCATGAAACTTGATAGTAATCTTAAAATTTAAGCAAGATTTGTGAGCTGCCGTAAAAGCAGTGTTTAAGGGGCAATGGCAGCATTAAAAATGCATATATTGAAAAAGAATTTGGGAGTTTGAGGCAGGCGCATCACCTGAGGTCAGGAGTTTAAAACCAGCCTGGCCAACATGGTGAAACCCTGTCTCTACTAAAAAATATGAAAATTAGCTGGGCATGGGGGCAGGTACCTATAATCCCAGCTACTCGGGAGGCTGAGGCAGGAGAATCACTTGAACCTGGGAGATGGAGGTTGCAGTGAGCAGAGGTCATGCCATTGCACTCTAGCCTGGGAAAAAGAGTGAAACTCCATCTCAAAAAGAAAAAAAAAAAGAAATCTAAAATCGGTAAGCTCCCACCTTGGGAAACTAGACAAACAAAAACAATTTAGGCCTAAAACAATTTATTTTCCTAAAGTAGGAAAATAAAAATTAGAGCAGAAATCAATGAAATTTAAAACAGGAAAACAACAGAAAAATAAAGAAAAACAAAAAACTCATCCCTTTAAAAGACCAATAAAATTGATAAACCAGGTTAATTAAGAGAGACACAAATCATCAACTTCAGAAATAAAATAGGAGTCATCCAAAAAAAGAAAACTTCAGGCCAATATCCATGATGAACATAGACGCAAAAATTTTTAATAAAATACTGGCAAACCGATTGCAACAGCACATCAAAAAGCTTATCCATCACGATCAAGTAGGGTTTATCCTGGGGATGCAAGGCTGGTTCAACATACACAAGTCTTTAAACGTAATTCACCACATAAACAGAATCAAAGACAAAAACCACATGATTATCTTAATAGATGCAGAGAAGGCCTTCAACAAAATTCAACAGCACTTTATGCTAAAAATTCTCAATAAACTAGGTATTGACAGAACGTATCTCAAAGTAACAAAAGCTATTTATGACAAACCCACAGCCAATAATATACTGAATAGGCAAAAACTGGAAGCATTCCCTTTGAAATCTGGCACTAGACAAGGATGCCCTCTCTCACCACTCCTATTCAATAAAGTATTGGAAGTTCTAACCAGAGCAATCAGGCAAGAAAAAGAAATAAAGAGTATTCAATTAGGAAAGGAGGAAGTCAAATTGTCTCTATTTGCAGTAACATGATTGTATATTTAGAAGACCCCATCGTCTCAGCCCAAAATCTCCTGAAACTGATAAGCAACTTCGGCAAAGTCTCAGAATACAAAATCAATGTGCAGAAATCTGAAGCATTAGTATACACCAATAACAGACTTAAAGAGAGCCAAATCAAGAATAAACTGCCATTCACAATTGCTACAAAGAGAATAAAATACCTAGGAATACAACTAACAAAGATGTAAAGGACCTCTTCAAGGAGAACTACAAATCACTGATCAAGGAAATAAGAGAGGATACAAACAGATGGAAAAACATTTCATGCTCATGGTTAGGAAAAATCAATGTTGTGAAAATGGCCATACTGCCCAAAGTAATTTATAGATTCAACGCTATCTCCATCAAGCTACCTATGATCCTCTTCACAGTACTGGAAAAAAACACTTTAAACTTCATATGGAACCAAAAGAGAGCCTACATAGCCAAGACAATTCTAAGCAAAAAGAACAAAGCTGGAGGCATCATGCTACCTGACTTCAAACCATACTACAAGGCTACAGTAATCATAACAGCATGGTACTGGTACCAAAACAGAGATATAGACCAATGGTACAGAACAGAGGCCTTGGAGGCAACACCACATATCTACAACCATCTGATCTTTGACAAATCTCACAAAAACAGGCAATGGGGAAAGGATTCTCCGTTTAATAAATGGCGTTGGGAAAGCTGGCTAGCCATGTGCAGAAGCAGAAACTGGACCCCTTCCTCACACCTCACACTAAAATTAACTCCAGATGGATTAAAGACTTAAACATAACACCTAACACCGTAAAAACCCTAGAAGAAAACCTAGGCAAAACCATTCAGGACATAGGCATAAGCCAGGACTTCACGACTAAAACACCAAAAGCATTGGCAACAAAAGCCAAAATAGACAAATGGGATCTAATTAAACCCCAGAGCTTCTATACAACAAAAGAAACAATCATTAGAGTGAACTATCAACCAACAGAATGGGAAAACATTTTTGCAATCTACCCATCTGACAAAGGGCTAATATCCAGAATCTACAAAGAACTAAAACAGATTTACAAGAAAAAACCCCATCAAAAAGTGGGCAAAGGACATGAACAGATACTTTGCAAAAGAAAACACCTAAGAGGCCAACAAACATATGAAAAAATGCTCATCATCACTGGTCATTAGAGAAATGCAAATCAAAACTACATTGAGATACCATCTCATGCCAGTTAGAATGGCAATCATTAAAAAACTGGAGAAAACAGATGCTGGAGAGGATGTGAAGAAATAGGGATGCTTTTATACCATTAGAGGGAGTGTAAATTAGTTCAACCATTGTGGAAGACAGTGTGGTGATTTCTCAAGGACCTAAAAATAGAAATTCCATTTGACCCAGCAATCCCATTACTGGGTATATATCCGAAGGATTATAAATCATTCTATTATAAAGACACATGCACACACGTATTCACTGTGGCACTGTTTATGATAGCAAAGACCTGGAACCAACCCAAATGCCCATTAATGATAGACTGGACAGGGAAAATGTGGCACATATACACCATGGAATACTATGCAGCCATAAAAAATGATGAGTTCGTGTCCTTTGCAGGGACATGGATGAATCTGGAAACCATCATTCTCAGCAAACTGACACAAGAGCAGAAGATCAAACACCGCATGTTCTCACTCATAGGTGGGTGTTGAACAATGAGGACACATGGACACAGGGAGGGGAGCATCACATACTGGGGGCCATTAGGGGAGGGACAGCGGAGGGTAGGGAGGTTGGGGAGGAATAACACGGGAAGAAATGCCAGATATAGGTGACGGGGAGATAGAGGCAGCAAACCACCTTGCCATGTAGGTACCTATGCAACAATCCTGCATGTTCTGTACGTGTACCCCAGATCCTAAAGTGCAATAATATATATATATAAAGAGGAGTCATCACTACTGATGCCATGGATACAAAAAGGATAATATAGGAATATTATTAACCACTCTGCCCACAAGTTTGGTAATTTAAATGAAATGAACCAATTCCTCAAATGATACAAACTGCCAAAAGTGATACGAGGAAAAATAGATAACTCAAAATCCCTACATCTATTTTTAAAATTAAATAATTAATAATATTCCATAAAAATAAATCACCAGATCCAGATGGATCCAATGGTGAATTTTACCAAACATTTAAGAAAAAAAGTAATACCAATTCTCTATAATCTCTTCCAGAAAAAAGAAGCAGAGGGAACACTCCTAATTTATACTATGAGACCAGCATTATCCTAATATCAAAACAAGATAAAGACACTGCAAGAAAGGAAAATTACAGACCAAATGGCCCATGAACACAGATGTAAAAATGCTCAAGAAAACGGTGCCAAATTGAATCCAACAATGTATAAAAATAATTATACATCATGACCAATATGATTTATCCAGGTATGCAAGGCTGAGCTTACGAGAGAATTGAATGACATTTCAACACTTGAAAATTAATCAAGTTTTCAACATTTGAAAATTAATCAATGTAATCTACCACATCAATAAACTAAAGAAAATACATATAATCACATAAATTGATGCAAATAAATACAATATGCATTCATAAAAACTCTTAGCAAACTATGAGAGAAACTTCTTCAATTTGATAAAGAACAGCTACAAAATACCTATAATTAACAGTATACTTAGTGATAAGAAACTGCCTTCCCTCAAAGATTGGGATCAAGGAAAAGGATATCTTCTCTCATCACTCTTATTCAAGATAATATGGAAAGCCCTAACTAGTGTAATAAGACAAGAAAAGAAAACGAGAGAAAAAGAATAAGTAAAATGGTCTTTATTTGCAATTACACGATTCTCTATGTAGAAAATCTCCAAAAATTGACCCCAAAAATGTCCTGAGTATAGTAAGGTTGCAGGAAATAAGGTCAGTACACAAGAGTCACTGGCATTTAAATGAACAACTGGAAGTTGGACTTTAAAATACCATTTACAAGAGCACCTTTAAAAAAAATGATACTGGCCAGGTGTAGTAGTGCACACTTGTAATCCTAGCACTTTGGGAGGCCAAGGCAGGCGGATTCCTTGAGCCTAGGGGTTTAAGACGAGCCTGGGCAATATAGTGAAACCTCATCTCTGCAAATACAAAAAAAATTAGCCAGGCGTGGTGGTGCACACCTGTAGTCCTGGCTACCTGGGAGGCAGAAGTGGGAGGATCACTTGAGCCCAGGAGGTCAAAGCTGCAGTGAGCAGAGGTCACACCAGTGCACTCCAGCCTGGGCAAGAGTGGGAAAAAAGAAAAAAAAAACATAGGTTATAAATCTAACAACATATACACAGCATCTATATGGGATGTAAAACACTGACTTAAGAAAAACTAAATAAACTGGGCATATTCCATGTTCATGGATAGGAAGACTCAATATTAAGATACAGGCTGGGTGTGGTGGCTCACAGCTCTTAATCCCAGCACTTTGGGAGGTCAAGGTGGGTGGATTACTTGAGGTCAGGACTTTGAGACCAGCCTGGCCAACAGGGTAAAACCCCGTCTACACTAAAAATGCCAAAATTAGCTGGGCTTGGTAGTGTATGCCTGTAATCCCCCTTACTCAGGAGGCTGAGGCAACAGAATCACTTGAGCCTAGGAGGCAGAAGTTGCAGTGAACTGAGATCATGCCACTGCACTCTAGCCTGGGTGACAGAGCTATACTCCATCTCAAAAAACAAACAAACAAACAAAAAACCAAAGATATGAATTCTCCCCAACCTGATCTCTAGATTCTTAATCCCAACTAAAATCCTAGCAAGCTATTTTGTAGGTCTCAAGAAACGGATTCTAAAGTTTATATGAAAAGACAAAGAATCTGGAATAGCTAACATTAATACTGAAGAACAACAAAGTTGGAGGACTTACACTACCTAATTTTAAGATGTATAAGAAGGCTCTAGTAATCAGAGCAATTTGTTATTGGCAAAAGAACAGACACATAGATCACTAAAACAGAATAGACCCCAGAAATGGCCAGGCACAGTGGCTCATGCCTGTAATACCAGCATTTGGGAGGCAGAGGCAGGCAGATCACTTGAGCCCAGGAGTTCAAGACCAGCCAGGGCAACATGGAGAAACTCTGTCTCCACAAAACATAAAAAAATAAGCTGGGCATGGTGGCATGCACCTGTAGTACCAGCTACTTGGGAGGCTGAGATGGGAGAATCACCTGAAACCAGGGAGGTTGAGGCTATAGTGAGCCATGATTGTGCCACCGCACAATCTGTAGCCTGGGCAACAGAGTGAGACCTTATACCAAAAAAAAAAAAAAAAAAAAAAAAAAAAAAAAAAAAAAAAAAAAAAAAAAAAAAAAAAAAAAAAAAAAAAGACCTCAAAAATAAACCCACACAAATGTAGTCAACTTATCTTTGACAAAGGAGCAAAGGCAATTCAATGGAGAATGGACAATCTTTTCAATAATTCGTGCTGAAAAAACTGGACATCCCTGTGAAAAATATGAAACTAGAAACAGACATTACACCTTATATAAAACATAATCAAACTGGATAACAGACCTAAACTAAACATGCAAAACTGTAAAATTTCTTGAAGAAAACACGGGAGAAAATCTACATGACCTTGGGTTTGGTGAGGAATTTTAAAATACAACACCAGTACCATGATCCATGAAAGAAGAAAATTGGTAAATTGGATCTTATTAAAATGTAAAATTTCCACTCTGCAACAGTTAAGAGAATAAGAAGACAAGCCATAGACTGGAATATTTGCAAAGCACATATTTGATAAAGGACTCGTATCTAAAAATCTATAAAGAACTCTTAAAACTTCACGAGACAATAATCCAAGGCCAGCCATGGTGGCTCACACCTATAATCCCAGCACTTTAAGATGCAGCGGTGGGAGGTTCATTTGAAGCCAGGAGTTCAAGACCAGCCTGGGCAACATAGAGAAATTTCATCTCTAAGAAAAAAATTAAAAATTAGTTGGGTGTGGTGGCGCACACCTATAGTCCTAGCTACTCGAGAGGCTGAGAAGGGAGGATAGCTTGAGCCCAGGAGTTCAAGGTTACAGTCAGGTATGATTATGCCACTGCACTCCAGCCTGGGCAAGAGAATCAGACCCTGTCAAAAAAAAAAAAAAAAAAAAGAGAGGAGGGGAGGGGAGAGAAGGGGAGGAAGGAAAGAAAGGAAAGGAGAGGAGAAAGGAAAGGAAAGGAGAGAAAAGGCAAAAAGTGAAAGGGAAGAAAAAGAAGAAAAAAAACCACAATTTAAAATTGGCAAAAGTGCCGAATGGGCATACACCAAAGAAGATTTAAGCATGGTAAATAAGAATATGAAAAATGCTTAACATCATTTGTCTTTAGAGAACTGCACATTAAAACAATGAGATATCCACTTCACCTCTACTAGAATGTCACTGTGAGGATGTCAAACAAGAGATAAATCTTATTATTGCTAGTGGGAATGCAAAATGGTGTAGCCGCTTTGGGAGAATACTTGGTGGTCTCTTACAAAACATAATATTACGATATAATCCAGCAATTGTGCTATAGGTATTTACCCATCTGATTTGAAAATTTACGTTCACACAATAACTTAGATGTGAATGCGTATAAACAGCTTTACTTATAACTGCCAAAAACTAGAAGCAATCAAGGTGTCCTTAATTAGGTATATGGATAAACTAACCATCACACGTCTATCCAATGGAATATAATTCAGTGATATAAAGAAATGAGCTATCAAGTCACAGAAAGTCATGAGTGAATCTTAATGTATATTGCTAAGTGAAAGAATCTACATACTATATGATTCTAATTATGTAACATTCTAGAAAAGGTAAAACTACAGAGACAACAAAACACCAATGATTGCCAGTGGTTTAAAGTGGGGGAGAGATGAATATGTGAAGTACATATTTTTTAGGGTAGTAATGGCAAATGTAAGATAATCACGTGCTAATACCCATAAAACTTCACAGCCTAAAGAATAAACCTCAATATGCAAATTTTCAAAAAATTATTTAGGAGACTTGGGAATCCTAGATTGGAAAGCAGAATGTGACAAGGAGTCTAACTGTATTCCAAATGCATGAAACAACCCCATCACAGGGGATGGAGGAACAATATACTGACCTTTGGAAATGAGTGGAATATGTAAGACTAAAGAAAGGAAAGACAGGCACTCTACCCTAGTTGATAAAGTTGCTTTCCATGGTGGTATAGGTTAACAATTCTGAAATCACTATACCTGTATACTGAAATTGAACAATTAAGTAAATGAATGGCTGATGGTGGAAGCCAAGTTTCTCACTGTTGAAGGAGGAGGTATGGCTAAACAGGGGAGGAAGCTAAAATAATCTATATAGTAATAGTTGAAGACATCAATATAAACTCATGTTTAGCTTAATATGGATATAGATGGTTACACACAGAAATATTTACAGATATGTGTAATACAGGTTAGTATAAACACATATACTAACAAATCTCCTTGTTTTTGTCAGCTCAGAGGGCCTAGAAGAAAATAAAATCCCAGGGACAACAAACATACTTAGCACCCAGATCTTGGTTTCTAATAAAATTCTCTGACAAAAGGAACCAAGCTCCTTGGTGAAATGGCTGCTTCTAAAACTAGGGCAGGAAATAAACAAAATGAGCACAGAGTGTCTTGTAATGCCAGAAAGTAAAAGTTCACGTGCACACATACAACAATGGGAGTATGTCAAAGAGATACAAGAGCCAAGTGAAAGGGCTCTCAATGGCCAAAGCTGGGACAAAATAAAAGTGCAGTACTGAAGTATAATCCAACAAATTAAAAAAAAAAAATCTATGTGTTCATACTGACCTAAGTAAATGATTGAATACATGAATGGGGAAAAGTCAAATTTCCCATGCAAAAAAAAAAAAATCCAAATAATTTATGTAGATTTTTTGCTCCAGAGCAAGTAAACTCCCCCTTCCTTAGGTATGCAGTGCACAGTAATTTTCTACTTAAGTGTACAGAACAGTAGAAAAAAAGAAAATACTAACTTCCAATGAAGAAACCTGACAAATACTAAATCAAGTCAAGTGATCAAGGTCAACATTGAAAGTGGCAAGTCACACTGACAGTATGCATTGATGAAAACTGTCCTTTATCTCTGTTGTCTTTCTCCCCAAAACATATTACCACAATATCATCATGAGAAAAACATGAGACAAATCCCAACTGACACTCTACAAAACGTCTGACCAGTAATCCTCAAAACTTTCAAGAGTATCAAAGACAAGGAATGTCTGAGAAACTATCACAATCAAGAGATGTCTAAGGAGACAGGACTACTCAATGTAATGTACTACCCTGGATGGGATCCTGAAACAGAAAAAGCATATTAGGGGAAAAATGAGGAAATGCGAATAAAGTATAGCCTTTAGTTAATAATGTATCAATACTAGTTTCACTAGTTATAACAAATATACCATACTAATCTAAGATGTTAATAATAAACTGGGTGTGGAGTATATAGGAACTCTCCATACTGTCTGCAATAATTCTGTAAATCTAAAACTTCCAAAATAAAATGTTTATTTTTAAAAATGCAATCAAGGTGTTAGAAATAATGCTGAGAAAATATCCTAGAAAACAGAACAAAAAAAAAAAGGGATGGAAAACAAGAGAGAAAAATATTAGAAATTAGAGAATCAATCTAATGAGGTTTAATATTCAAATAAAAGAAGTCCAGAAAGAAGGAACTGAGGGAAAGAAGAAATTGTCAAATAAAACACCACAGATACGGTCTCCAAATGGAAAGGGCCGATTTGGGGCCCAACACATGAATGAAAAACTCTTACCAACCAACATCATTGTGAAATTTCAGAATACTGAACGGTTTAAGGGAAGATCACCCCATTTTACACTACAGTCTGCATCCCCCACCTCTCCTTTCCCCAATGTGCCTGAACATCTCACCCCATCTTGCTCTCCTTTTTTCTCTTTTCTAAAGCAGTTATTTACAACCTCCCAATATTTTGTATAATTTGTTCATTACATTTTGTATAATTTGTTCATTCCTACCTCACTGAATTTAAGCTCCATAAGGACATGGATCTCTTATTTTTCTTCACCTATATATTCAAAAGGTCTTAGCCAGTGCCTGGCTCATAAAATGTGCTCAATACATACTTGCTGAATAAATATAAAAGATTCCCAAGAGATATAACAGGTCACAATCAAAGGATTAGCTGTCATAAATGTGAGGGTTAAATAAAAAATGTTTGGACATGCAAGAACCCAAAATATTTGCATCTCATTCAGTCTTTCTCAGGAAACTACTAAAAGATCTGCTCTGCCAATATAAGAGAGATACCAAGAAAAAGGAAAACCTGAAATCCAGTAAAGAGGCTACCCACACAGAAGAGACAAATGCAATTCACAAATGACTATAAAAGGGCAGTCCAGGAAAAAAGCTGTGCAATGGGCCTAGAGAGCAACCCATCAAGATGGAGGCAGGATGACCAGCACATTATAGGAAAGATGTTGCAAAACGAACATTATCAGATGTGTTTGAATCTACTAAAAGGAGACTGACTATCTGGTTCAAGAGGTTAATACATCAAATAAAGAATACAAAAGACACATTAAAAAGATATAAAACATATATTTATAAAGAAACATGAAAGGTAGGGTACATGTACAAAATAATTAAGATAATTATTAACTAGGAAAAACAAAAATTATACAAGAAAGGAAATAACCTCACACTTACCCAGGTCATCTACATACAATATTTACATAAAGTGATACAAACACCAAGTAACTAAAAGTTAACATATAACTAATTTAAGAATATAGAGGGGAGAGGAGTTATAGTGAAAAGCAGTGTTTAAAGGTAGGAGTTGGTTGAAAAAAACCTAAATTCTCATCTTCTGTAACAGGAAATTAATAAGTAGTATCTAAAATTGCATTGGGAGTGGGGAGGGAATATCGCTGTATATCTAAACATGTTTTTAAAAACTGCAAGTGAAAAAGAATTTAGGGACGATCCAAGATGGCCGTTTAGGAACAGCTCAGGATTGCAGCTCCCAGTGAAAGCGCAGAGGGTGAGTGGACGCCGCATTTTTATTGCCCACAGACTAGGAAATTCCCGGGAAGAGGTGCTCCACAGTCGCCAGCGCGGCTGTGCCGGCCAGCGCCACTGCTTTGCCCCGGGCGGCTGCTTTGTCAGCGCCCCAGAGCCGCGCTTCTCCGTACAAAATACACTGGTCCGGGGGCCCTTTTGGCTGGCGATTGGAGCCACGGGAAGTCGCCCATACGCCGGTTCAAAAAGGGGACTGAGCAGAGAACCAGGACAGTAGATTCCAGGG
>NW_016107331.1:1028898-1037594 GCF_001604975.1 Cebus imitator | reverse complement strand
GAGGAAGGCAGCAAATCACACTGCCATGTGTGTTCCTATGCAACAATTTTGCATGTTCTTCACATGTACCCCAAAACCTAAAATGCAATAAAATAAACAAATGGGAAAAAAAAAAAAAAGTATTTAAGTCATTGACTCTGGAGCAGACTTTCTCAATTAAGGTTCAGCAAGAGAATTAATCTTTATTGCCCTAACACTTCTATTTTATGTAATAAACTAGCTTCTCTCCTATGCATCTATCATATTAGCTATGTGCCATCCTTGGGAGAATTAAGAAAATAGGTGCTCAAATCATTTTTCTTGTTCAATGATTCAGAAAGAAAGCACTGATTGAGAATAGACTGCTTCTGGAGAGTGGGATTCAGGGGTGAGAAGGACTGAGCCAGAAGATTGTCGTTTTTCTTTACTTTTCTTTTTTGAGACAGGGTCTTACTCTGTTGCCCAGGTTGAACTGCAGTGGCAAGATATCAACTCACAGTGCTGGGCTCAATCGATCCTCAAAGGAACCTCAGCCTTCCAAGTAAACGGAACAACAGATGTGTGTCACCATGACCCAGCTAATTTTGTTTATTTTTTGTGGAGACAAAGTCACACTATGCTGCCCAAACTGGTCTCAAACTCCTGGGCTGATGTGATCCTCCTGCCTCAGCCTCCCAAAGTGCTGGGATTACAGGCGTGATCCACCGCACCCAGCCAGTTTTTCATTATAATCCATGAAGTATTAATTAACTCTTTATGTACAGGTATTCCTTTGATAAAATAAACATTAAATTTAAAATAAACATAACAGTAAAAAGTAGTAGTAAAAGAACTCTGACTATAGGATGTATTTAACAAAGCACAGAAACTGAAAGGTCTAGAAATAGTTTCTTTCTTTTTTTTTTTTTTTTTTTGAGAAGGAGTTTCGCTCTTATTACCCAGGCTGGAGTGCAATGGCGTGATCTCGGCTCATTGCAACCTCCGTCTCCTGGGTTCAGGCAATTCTCCTGCCTCAGCTTCCCTAGTAGCTGGGACTACAGGCACGCGCCACCAAGCCCAGCTAATTTTTGTATTTTTAGTAGAGACGGGGTTTCACCATGTTGACCAGGATGGTCTCGATCTCTTGACCTCGTGATCCACCGGCCTTGGCCTCCCAAAGTGCTGGGATTACAGGCGTGAGCCACCGCGCCCAGCCTGAAAGGTCTAGAAATAGTTTCTTATTAGCAACAGCCAGAGAATTTTTTTTAAAATAAATTATGGAATTCATTAAATAACATCTATTTACAAAACATTCTTATCTATATAGCAATGCTCTACTAAGCATTATGTTATTTGAGGTGCCAAGAAAGATATAAAAAAGACAATATAACAATTTGTAAAAGGTATGACAATTTAATATGGTATACCCAAATGTTTTAACATGAAATCTCACGTTGCATACATTTCCCTTTCAATCAAGATGTACTTTCTGTGCCAACAATCTACCACATTTAGAAGAAGACATAAAAGAAATAAAACATATACTCCTTTTTTAATTTATTTTCCCTTTTATTTATTTATTTATTTTTTAGAGACCGGGTTTCACCATGTTGGTCAGGCTGGTCTCCAACTTCTGACCTCAGGTGATCCGCCCGCCTCGACCTCCCAAAGTGCTGGGATTACAGGCGTGAGCCACCGAGCCCAGCAGTACTCCCTTTTTAAATAGGTTTATTTATATGTACATGTGACTTATTTTAGGTAGTATTTTTATTCACTTGGCTATTTATATACTTTTAGATTTAAGAAAAAAATCTTCATAATATTTCCAATAAAATGGTTGTTTTTTTTTTTTTTTGAGATGGAGTTTCACTCTTGTTACCCAGGCTGGAGTGCCATGGCGCGATCTCGGCTCACCGCAACCTCGGCCTCCTGGGTTCAGGCAATTCTCCTGCCTCAGCCTCCTGAGTAGCTGGGATTACAGGCATGCGCCACCATGCCCAGCTAATTTTTTGTAGTTTTAGTAGAGACGGGGTTTCACCGTGGTGACCAGGATGGTCTCGATCTCTTGACCTCGTGATCCACCCGCTTCGGCCTCCCAAAGTGCTGGGATTACAGGCGTGAGCCACCGCGACCGGCCCTAAAATGGTTTTTAAAAATCTCTTCATGATTAAAAAAAATTGGCAGTAACATGGAAGATTAATCAGACAACCAACAAAACCAGTAGTAAGGAGACACTTAAAATGGTTAAGGGAAGAGGTGAAGGCCTGAACTGAGGCAGTGCAGTGGAGAAATAAAGGAAACAGATATAAAGGTGGCTACAATGAGCCAGGCATGGTGATGCCCCCCTGTGGTCCCAGCTACTCCAGAGCCTGAGGTGGGAGGATCAGCTTGAGCCCAGGAATTTGAGACCAGCCTGGACAATACAGTGAGATCCTGTCTCAAATAAAAATAATAAAATGAAATAAAAGTGGCAAAAGAATGAGAACTTTTGGAGACTGAAAGCAAGGGAGAAAGCTGGATTAGTGCCAGGTTTCCACCATGAGTGTCTAGGGTAGATGGTGGTGCCACTGACCATGACAGGCAATACAAAGAGGAGCAGGATTAAGGGAAAACATGAGTTCACGTTTGGACTGTTTGAAGTACCTTGAGAACATCCTGGGAGAAATATCCAAAAGGCAGCTGAATATAAGAATCTGGAATGCAGGACAGGAGTCTGAGATAAAGATTTGGGAATTGGCAACACACAGCTCTTAATGGATGAGATCACCTAGGAAGGGAATATATTTAGAAGAGGACAAGAGCCTGCCATCAGATAACTAAATATCACAATTCATGTTCCTAAAACCACTCAGGATAAACTTTGCCCAGTTACATGTACTGCTGTAGAAAAATATCCAACATATAATGTTAAATGAAAGAAAATCAAATCACAAAACTATGCATAGTGCAAACCTATTTTTACAAACAAGTTGTAAAAAAAAAAAAAATAACAAAGGCACAGTAAAAAAAAATGAAGGAACAAACATTAATGATGTTAGTAATACTGTAAATCTAGGAATGGGATTATGCAAGCATTTCAGGGCTACACGACATGTCTCATACTCTTTTACTTTTTTAAAATAAGCATGTACTCTTGTAAACAGAGAAAACACAATTTTGTTCTTTTCCTTAAAAAAAAACATATAGAACATATCCTTACAATATATTTAAGAAGATAAAAAATGTGTTGGAAAAACACTTGGACGCTAGACTATAAATGGGCAAATAATATTAGCAGACAACTATTAAGATTACAAAAAATCTTCAGTGCACTATCAAAGTAATGAGAATAAGAACATATACCATTTATTGCCTACTAAATTGAAGCCATTTTTTAAAATAATAAAGGTACTCAATGTCAGTAAGGGTGTGTTGTTTGTTGTTTTTTTTTAAAGCATGTCAGACACTGCTGACAAGAAATAAACTGGTACTATCTCCCAGTTTATTTGTCTACTGTCTCTACTAAAAATAGAAAAATTAGCCAGATGTGGTGGCACACACCTAGAGACAGGGTTTCACCATGTTGGCCAGGCTGGTCTCAAACCCCTGACCTCCAGTGTTCCGCCCACCTTGGCCTCCCAAAGTGCTGGGATTACAGGCATGAGCCGAGCCACCCCACCTGGCCAGCTGTCTGGCTTTTACTGGACTCCCCCCAAGCCCCCAAAGAGAAAATAACTCAAAACAACTAAAAGCATGCAAAGATATTTTACCAAATCATTAGTTGAAACAATGTGAACACCAACATTAGTACACAAGAGAAAATTACACAGGCATCACACTTTGTGTTTGTGTTTAACAAACAAAAAAAAAAAAAAAAGCAAAACTCTATGACCTAGCAATTCTACTTACAGAAAAATACTAGCACTGGTACACCAGAAAACATCACAAAGAACCTTCACTGTTGCAATGTTTGTTTGTAATAGTGCAAAATTTTAAACAATCGAACAGCCCATCAGTCTAAGAATGGTTAAATCAGCTTTCTCAAACTGTGGTCTCAGGGTCCTTGGATGTCCCAGGGATCCTTTCAGCAGGCTTGTAAGATCTCTTCCCTTTTCCTACTACATATCTGTGCAAGGCTGGCTTTTCTTCATATGCTTCAACCTTAGCCAGATAGCACAACAGACTGAACAGAAGCAAATATGAAAATCCAGCTGTCTTCTATAAAGCCAAACATTAAAGTGATTTGCAAAAATTTAAAACAATGCCACACTCCTCTTTTAAGTTTTGTTTTAGAAAATAGTTATTTTTCACTCAAAAAGTATTTAATATACGAGTCTTTTATTTTTAAATAAATAAGTAAAACACTTCAGTTTTCTCAGTTTTAATTTCCAAAATAGTAAATACACTGCATTAGGAACCAAAAACTAGTACTGGTTCTCAATAGTTTTATTTATGTTTTGTGTGTGTGAGACTGAGTCTCGCTCTGTCGCCCAGGCTGGAGTGCAGTGGCGCAATCTCAGCTCACTGCAACCTCCGCCTCCTGGATTCAAGCGATTCTTCTAACTACAGGCGCACGCCACCATGCCCAGTTAATTTTTGTATTTTTAGTAGAGACGGGGTTTCACCATATTGGCCAAGCTGGTCTCAACCTCCTGACCTCGTGATCCACCTGCCTCGGCCTCCCAAAGTGCTAGGATTACAGGCATGAGCCACCATGCCCGGCCGGTCCTCAATAATTTTTTAGTGTAATTATCCCCATAATTTTGTAGTGAATAATTTTTTAGTGAAACATGAAAGCAACTGTGGCACTATCCTATCATGTAACATTATGATTGGGGATAATTAATGGGAATTTGGCTTTAACTGTTTCAAGAGATACTTTGCTCATGTATAATCAAGACGTCATTTCTACGAAGCTTTTTTAAAACATGGGGAAATGCTTATATCATTTAAATCAAGGAAAGCAGACAATCCAACGATATAAAATCTCATCTCAATTAAGAAAATGCACAGGGGGAAAAATGACTCAAAGGAAAAAGGCAAAATATTAAAAGTGACTGATTACCATCACATGGTGCAATTATGACTGATCATTTTTCCTTATTCTTTACTGTTTTTTAAATTTTTCCCACTAAGCATGCAGTTTAATATCCAGGAGAGAAAAAGAGGAAGAAATTAGGCGAAAAATGATATATAGTTCTACTGGATCAAACCATTAAACTCCTGCCAACTCAAGAAATGACAAGCTCAAGTGAATAAACGGAGGAATCTGATTGAATCAACAAAGTGCCTTTCTTTTACATTGAAAAGATTAACTGATTATCAAATGCATGCACTGGTTTCCATGCAAGTCAAACTAACAAGAAAGAACATCCTTAGTCTGGAACATAATATTTGCAATCACGGTAGTGCAAATTAGTTGAGTTAAAAACAAGGTCCTCTTTTTGGAGTTTCTCAAAAGTACCAAAGGAAAGGCAGCGGGAAAGACGTCTACTGCATCCTTTTGGTCTCTAACGAAGAGAAAAGCACGGGTGCGGGAATGGGCAGTGCGAAGGCACCGGCAGCGAAGAGACTCCTCTGCGGGGACCAAGCCTCTGCCACTGCTGAAGAACCACAGTCTCCTCCGCAGTCGTGGCCCCTCCCCAGACGGGACGGTGAAGCCAGGGCGCTTCTCCCTCCACCCGCCGGGGTTTCTCCTCCAGGAGCGCCGGCCACTCGGGCGGCCAAGGAGGGTGGAACCGGGCAAACAGCCGCCGTGATTGCCCTCCCGGTCCAGTACGGTCTGGCCCTTCAGGCTCCAGGAGAGGACAGATAATTGGAGGGCCAGGGTACCCCCGGGGATTCGGAAAAGGAGTCGGTCGGGGCCCAGGCTCTGTCCCCAGAGGAGGAGGAGGGCCAGACCCAGCACCCAGGTCGGCAGGTCCAGCGGCCACCCCGCCCCCTCTGTGGGAACAGCAGGGCAGAGGGAAGGCCTAGACGACTGGTCGCGGGGGGCTCTTACCTCCCCACACCCCTTAGAAGCTTTTTGCGCACTAGACGCGACGTCGAGCTGAAGAGTGAAGAGCGACCCCGGCCGGGAGTCCTGGGAGTGCCAAACGCCGGCTCTGGGTTTCTTTCCCCGCCCCACTGGCCCCGCCGAGAGCGCAGGCGCAGAGGAGGCTTCCCTTCGGCTCACACGCCCCCTCCCTCGGCGTCCGCGGCCTTCTCCAGGCCCAAGGCGCCTGCGCACAACGATGCAGGTTCCGAGCCGGGGCGCTTGGCTTCTTACCGGAAGTGTCTGAGTGGGTTCTGAGGTGACGAGGACCCCTGAAGATTCAGCCTTAGATCGGGACTAGGTTTCCCACTCGACGCCAGGATGGGGAGGCCACTCAGTATCTGACTTCCTTTACCCTTCGCTGACCTAGAGGCTGCTTCCCCGACCCTGAGCCGGCGCGGCGTTCCAGTCTCTACTGCACAGATCCGCCTGCCCGGCCGCCCGCTGGGCCTGCTCTCCGCGCTGCTGGCCCCTCGGAAAACCTAACTTTCTGTTTACTTCAAACTGGTTTTACTACCCGCTGCCCCCACTTCTCCCCCTCTTCCCCTTCCTCCGCCCGGCAGCCACAGAAATGCTCCCACCCCAACCCCGAGCTCCAAGCACTCCAGCTGACTGGACATTCCCAGCGACCTTTTCCTTCCCTTCGCTGCGTTAGTTCTGCTTTTTTTTTTTTTTTTTTTTTAAGCGGCCACTAGAACAGTTGTTTCAGTTGTTTCCCTGTCTAAAAGCAAAAGCTAACTTATCTGATGGAGAAATAAAATGTCACTCACTTGTATTTTTATGCTTGTTGAGCTTTGCTATTTTTTTTACCACAAGATTCCTATATATTTAAATGAGAGACCGGGCTCGGTGGCTCACGCCTGTAATCCCAGCACTTTAGGAGGCAGAGGCGGGAGGATCGCTTGAAGTCAAGAGTTCCAGACAGGCCTGGGCAACATAGCAAGACCCTGTCTCTACTAAAAATGAAAATAAGAAAATTAGCTAGGCCTGTTGATGCCTGTAGTTCCAGCTACTGGTTGGGAATCTAAGGTGGAAGGATTACTTAACCCCAGGAGGTCAAGGCTGCAGTGAGCGCTGATGGGAACACTGCATTCTAGCCTAAGGAACAGAACCAGACCGTATCCCTAAAAATAATAAAAATAAAAACAAGGGAAGAGACATCCATGTGGGATCAGATACAGACTGGGGGAAAAAGGAGTTCCTCAAAGGTATGTAATAGCTTACAGTTCATACTGATCTTGCAAAAATTGCAAGAATTGCTCAGGCGCTGTGGCTCAGGCCTGTAATCCCAGCACTTTGGGAAGCTGAGGCAGGCGGATCACCTGAGGTCAGGAATTCGAGACCGTCTTGGCCAATACGGTGAAACCTCGTCCCTACCAAAAATACAAAAGCCGAGTGTGGTGGCGGGCACTTGTAATCCCAGCTAGTTGGGAGGCTGAGGCAGGAGAATCGCTTGAACCCCGGAGGCAGAGGTTGTAGTGAGCTGAGATCGCTCCACTGCACTCCAGCCTGGGTGACAGAGCAAGACTCCGTCTCGAAAAAGAAAAAAAATTGCAAGAATTATAATTTCTCGAGTATTCCAGCCACATGTGATTTGTGATGAAAGATTTTAAAATCAGGGTTCACATCCTAAATCTGCAGTTGACAACTATAGTTCCTGATCTTTCAAAGATTCTTAATCTCTAACCTTGGTTTTCCTAAACAACAACATGAAATAGCAAAACTTTTGATTGCCTAAAATAATGTATGTATTGAGAATCTGCTATGTGACAGTGTGTTAGATGCTTTGCTTACATTATCTCTTTTAATCCTAAGAATAATTCTACAAAGTACAGTATGCCTTTTTCCTGCTATGTGTTAGGCATTGTTCGCAAATAAAATAAAATGGGGACACTGCCCATGAGGAACCACAGTCTAGTAGCAGAGACTCATATATACAAATGCATATTGGGGACAGAAGTATTTATACAGTACAGTGTGAGGACAAAAAGAATAGAAAAAAGATACAAACACCTTAAATAGATCAATGGGGAAAGTATATATAATGGCCAATTCACAAAATATGAAATTTAAATGCCTACTATACATTTTACCAATATTCAAACTCATTAATAAGAAACAGACAATAGAGAGGTTATTTCCCAGGCATCTAATTACCCAATGTTTAAAATGTGAATAAACTCCACTGGTGACAGAAGAGTGAAGTGGACACTTATACTCTGGGAGGGATATAAATCAGGACAAAGATTTTGGAAAGTTATTTGTCAAATCAACAACCTTATGAGTGTTCACATGATCTAATTTGATCATTTCTCTTTTGAAAATTATAAGGAGATAGTCCAGAACATTCTCTATGAAAAGATACTTAACCATGGTAAGTAAATTGATATAAATCTAAAATCCAACATTAAGAGAATGGCTAAAATGATTACTGCGTATATGTGATTAAAACTATTAATATAATGTTTACAAGGAATTTTTAATGACCTGAGGAAATTATCTCATGAAAAAACATTTTAAATATTTAAAAATATTTAACATTACCTATGTAGTATGAAGTCAGCTACAGTATACAATATATGTAAAAGAGTGAAGAAAGTATATCAAAAATGTTGGCCGGGCGCGGTGGCTCACGCCTGTAATCCCAGCACTTTGGGAGGCCGAGGCGGGTGGATCACGAGGTCAAGAGATCGAGACCATCCTGGTCAACACGGTGAAACCCCGT
>NW_016107331.1:1026713-1027958 GCF_001604975.1 Cebus imitator | reverse complement strand
TACATCAGTATCCTATGAATTTGGCTAATGCATATGTAAGTTCCCTGGAGCACAATTACTTTCAAATACATTTTAAAACTGAATTCCTTAGCCTACTAAGCTGGGAATAAGATACAGGAACTTGATGAGCACTCCACATGATTGTCACCATATGAAGACTCATTTGCTTTGTTTTTGTTTCTGTTTTCATTTTTTAAGGAGAAGTAATACGTTTGTTCATATAAAATTTACGGGCTTTGATTACCTTTTAATGCCAAATGTCTAATAAAAATTTAATCTGCTAACAAAGCAATTGCAATACTTTCGGTAGATTTTTAAAGTATAATAACCTTTCCTAATTATGCCTTAGAATAATATTTAATGTGGATGCCACAAAACTTCTGATCTATAAAGTAGCAAAAATAGATGAAATCAACCAACTAACCAAAGTTTAAATTAATGACTACTACTTTAACTCAATAGTTCTCTGTGGAGGTGAGGGTGGTTTTGCCTCCAAGAGGACATTTGACAATATCTGGAGACATTTTTGGTTGTCACAACAGAAAGGATGCTACTAATATCTAATTGATATAGGCCAGGGATGGTGCTAAATATCTTGCAGTGCATATGACAACCCCCAACAACAGAGAACTTTTCAGCCTAAAATATCAACAGTGCCAAGGTTGAGAACCCCTGATTTAGCCAGTGAGTGGTTTAAAGCTAATGTTTTCTTCCAACTCCTGGTATACAGTTTTGTTTTTGTTTCTGTTTTTGTTTTATGACCACAGTAGCACAAATATGAGTTCAGAAATTCAGAACTGGGTTTTGAACTTCTACATAAGGCCCTATACCAGTGAAAATTAAACTTTGTACCAAGCAGTAAACAAAGTTAATGAGACTAGAGAGAAAAAATCTACAATGACCAGTTTTATGGAGCAGACATCTGGCCAATTGTACTCTAGCAGAGAAAAACGCTCCATTCCTATTGTTGTTGTTGTTGTTTTGAAACAGAATTTTGCTCTTGTTGCCCAGGCTGGAGTGCAATGGTGTTATCTCAGCTCACTGCAACCTCTGCCTCCCAGGTTCAAGCTCCTGAGTAGCTGGGATTACAGGTTTATGCCACCATGCCTGGCTAATTTTTTCATTTTTAGTAGAGTCAGGGTTTCATCATATTGGTCAGGCTGGTCTCAAACTTCTGACCTCAGGTGATCTTCCCACCTCAGCCTCCCAAAGCGCTGGGATTACATGTAGGCGAGAGTCACTGCG
>NW_016107331.1:1004512-1026598 GCF_001604975.1 Cebus imitator | reverse complement strand
ACGGAGTTTCACACTGGTTGCCTAGGCTGGAGCAACCTAGTTGTTTAGTTCCACCAGACACATGTATCTGTATCATCACTTATTACTAAGAACCACTTTATAAATAGCTGCCGTTTATTGATCACCTACTGTCTTCAGCCTTTAATAAGTAAACCAGATGTTCCTGCAGTATGAACATTGTTGTTCATCTATAAACAAAACCTGAAGTTCAGGAATTCTTGCTGTTATAACTACTTTGTTAAGTACAGCAGCACTTACTGGTCAAGGTCTTCATCATAACAGCAAACTGAAGAACACACTGTCAACAACCATTCTGCTTTTGTACCAAGTGCTATAATTTAGTATTGGTTCTTGTGAGAGATGCTTTTCAGTTCTCTAAGGAAAGTTTTAATTGTAGTACTCAGATAATCACTGTATATAGTACAGCAACTGTATTTACTTAAAGTTATAAAGTCAAAAAGCTCAAATAACCAAATGTTTTTTGAGTTCTTTTAGAAATATATGACAAAAACCGAATAATAAATTAATGACATAGCAATGATTTGTTGATAAACATTATAAATATTATGAACTTTGTATTTCAACAGTAAAAAAGAGGAATAGCTGGTGTTTATTTCAACAAATACTTATTCATTTTTCATTTTGTTTGGTACAGGGTTTCACTCCCATTGCCCAGACTGGAGTGCAATGGCTCGATCTCAGCTCACTGCAGCCTCAACCTCTCTGGCTCAAGTGTTTCTCCTTCCTTAGCCTCCCAAATACCTGGGACTAGAGGCACATGCTAATACGCTTGGCTAATTTTTGTATTTTTTGCAACCATGTTGGTCATGGCTGGTCTGGAACTCTTGGGCTGAAGCCATCCACCTACCTTGGCCTCCCAAAGTACTGGGACTACAGGAGTGAGCCACTGAGTCCAGCCAATTTATTAAACATATTGCATTGTTTTTTCTATGGATTACACACTGATTTCAAGATCTTCCTGTGCTTTTAAATTGACAAACAAAATAGAGATAAAGTTACATGAATTTTTAGAATTAAATTGTGTTTTATTATATTAAGGTGATTTCCTTAACCATTGTAATAAATGAAAGCTTATTCAATTAACCTGGTCTAACCCCTCTCTACACATATATGTAATAAGCATAAAGAAGTGGTCAGTATGGCCTGTACCTCAAACTATTTTTTAAAACCAATTGTTATTTTATAACATTGATTACATCATCTTGTTAATAGATTCAACAAATGTAGCTATGTTAGCTAGTGGCTTCATGTTATTTTGTAACATGTAGCTATGTTACTTTGTAGATTCATGTTACTTTATAACACTAAATACAAGAAATGTGGCTTAGTTTTTGGCTTTGGGACTGAGTAATAAGGAAAATCAACAAGCTACTAAAAACTCAAATGCCTTTCACACATAAATAAAATTGAATTGCACTCTGTATTACATTTATTTGTTTATGGGTGTTTCCTCTTCTGTGCAATGCATTATGCTAGGAATTGGAAGAATTACAAAGGTGAATGATTTATGTTTTTTGCCATGAAGAAGTTCACAATCCACTATATCATTCTTTTGTTTACTAACAAATATTTGAGAGACTGATGGAAGATAATAAAGTTACAAGATCTTTGTGTAGATTCTTAGTCAATTAAATTTTCCATGAATTCCTTTGTTAATTTAAATGAAAAAGAAATCTGCATATCAAACTCAGCGTCAAATAAAATATTAACAAAAAAGAATCCTTGGCAAAGTTTGGATCATAATTGCTAAAAAATTCCATGTATCAGCTTTGACCTCTGAAGAGCTCAGTTTATAACAATGGTTTCTGCATTTGAGGAAATCATCCCAAACGTAACATGTCTGGGCAATTTATTCCCTAGACCAGCCAGCCATTCCTTCAATCACCTACAGTTGTTGTTATTATTATTATTATTATTAGACAAGGTCTCATTCTGTCGCCCAGGCTGGAGTGCAGTGGCCCAGTCATAGCTCACTACAGCCTCCAATTCCTTGGCTCAAGTGATCCACCTCTGCCTCCCAAGTAGCTAAGACTACAGGCACTTACCATCACACCCAGCTAATTTTTAAATATTTTTGTAGAGATGGCGGGAGGGGGTGAGGGGGTGTCCCCCTGTGTTGCCAAGACTGGTCTCATACTCCTGGTTTCAAGTGATCTTCCCACCTTTGCCTCCCAAAGGATTATAGGCGTGAGCCACTGCGCCTAGCCAATTTTTATTATTTTCAAGAGAAACAGGAATCTTGAAGATTTTAAGAGGCTTAAATTCCACAATAACATGAACTCCCAAAACTATTCCCTTTTTGTAAGTAACCTGAGTCAAGGAAAATACCAAAACCAAATTAAACTCAACTGCAATTTGCATTTTTTCATTTCTTTCCTGTTTCTTGGCTGGCCTTACGCTAACAAGCAATTTTAGAACTAGGGATTCTTTGCCCCAAAGCACAGAATGTGACCTGGAACTCAGTTAACCGCTGGTATTTAAGTGCTATGTAACCATCTTAAAGCACTCACATTTCAAGAAAAAGGGATTTTAGACCTTTTTTTTAATTAAAGAAGATAAGACCTTTGTTAAAATTATCTGCTGGTTCACGACCATTAAGATCAGCTGTTTGGAGCAATGTCACTGCTATTGATTGACTATGTGCTTCAAAATTCATGTGTTCAAATATAATGGCCACTATGATAGTATTAAGATGTGGGGCCTTCAGGAAATAACTAAGTAATGATGAGGACACAGCCTTCATGGACTGGATTAGGGTCATTATAAAAGGGCTTGGAGCCTGGGTAACATAAGGAGATCCCATAACTATAAAACATTTTTTTGTTGTTGTTAAATTAGCCAGGCATGGTGGTGCATGCCTGTGATCCCAGCTAGGGAGACTAACGCAGAAAGATCACTTGAGCCTGGGAGGTCACGACCTTCATGCAGTTAGCTGTGATCACACCACTGCACTCTACTCTGGGCGACAGAGCCAGACCCTGTCTCAAAGAGAAAATTTAAAAATAAAAATAAATAAAAGGGCTTGGTGATATGGTTTGGCTGCACTTGAATTGCATCTCCCAGAATTTCCATGCATTGTGGGAGGGACTCAGGGGAAAGTAATTGAATCATAGGGGCCGGTCTTTCCTGTGCTACTCTCATGATAGTGAATAAGTCTCATGAAATCTGATATGAGTTTATTGGGGGTTTCTGCTTTTGCTTCTTCCTCATTTTCTCCTGCTGCTGCCATGTAAGAAGTGCCTTTTACCTCCTGCCATGATTCTGAGGCCTCCCCAGCTATGTGGAACTATAAGTTCAATTCCACCTCTTTTTTTTTTTTTTTTTTTTTTTTTTTTTTTTTTTTTTTTTTTTTTTTTTTTTTTTTTTTTTTTTTGAGACAGAGTCTTGCTCTGTTGGCCAGGCTGGAGTGCAATGGTGCGATCTCTGCTCACTGCAACCTCTGCCTCCCAGGTTCAAGTGATTCTCATTCCTCAGCCTCCCGAGTAGCTGGGATTACAGGCACCCGCCACCACACCCAGCTAATTTTTGTATTTTTAGTAGAAACGTGGTTTCACCATCTTTGCCAGGCTGGCCTTGAACTCCTGACCTCATGATCCACCCACCTCCGCCTCCCAAAGTGCTGGGATTACAGGCGTGAACAACCACACCCAACCCTAAACCTCTGTTTCTTTTCAGTCTCAGGTATGTCTTTATCAGCAGCGTGAAAATGGACTAACATACTTGGGATCACTCTCTTCCATTCTTCCATGTGAGAACACCAAACCTCCTGACACCTTGATCTTGGACTTCCCAGCCTCCAGAAATGCAAGAAAATAAATTTCTGTTCTTCGTAAATTACCCCGTCTCAGGTATTTTCTCACAGCAGCACAAATGGACTATGATGGTCACTATGATAAAAAATGGTTACAGTTTTGATGATCATGAGAACTAATTTTTTTAAATGCAAAGAAAAGCTTGGAAAGAAATCCACTAAAATACTAACTGTGATTATCTTTGGATGGTAAATCATGAGTGATTCCCCTCTTGTTTCTGAGAAAAAAATACTTGAATAACAGAACACTTTCTTTTTAAAAGTATTGCTAAATTCATAATAGAGTCAACCTATTACCTCACATTTATTATGCAATCTCTACATACAATATATTGCATGACTGTACATCACAAGCCACAAATAAACCAAAAGGATGAATGAGCACTTGTGTCTGGTTGCTATCTTAGAGATGGTAACAAGAAACAGTCATTCCCAAGGCTCAAGTATGATACAGCTTCAATATCATGACACAGGTTCTCTCATCAAATTATCTGCCAAATATTTTCAGTTCTCCTTTCTTCTGGTCATATGATGGCAGTGTCCTTCCTGCCCCCCTTGTGGTTAAATAGGGCCATGTGACTAATTCAGGCAAATGAATTGTGAACAGAAATGACATGCCATTTCTGGACTGAATTCTTTACTCACCAATGTGAGATCCTCCTGAGCCTACTTTCCGTCTGGCATAACAATAGACAAGATTTGATACTGTGACTGCTCCATCAGCCTGAGTCCCTGAGGAATTTCAATGAACAGAACACATTTAGAAGAAAAAAAAACCTTGTTGTTTTGTGCCCTGGGTTTTTGAGAGTGATTTAGTACCGAAGCATAATTCAGTCTCTCCTCAAGGATAAACTGGAACTCTGTGTTATGCCCCTGAGATTTGTGGCTGGCTATTCTGATTGATACACTGAGATGGTGCTTCAATGAGACTATCTGAAACAGCCTTGTTTCCTAGTATGTTTTTCCTTTGCAAGTGACTTACTCTATATTCACGGTCACAGATCTTATTTTTATCTATACACCCATCCATTTTATCCCCCTCTCCCCCACAATTAGATTATTTTGAGGCAAAGCTCATTTATTATATATTTTCTTCTTTTTTTTTTAAGATGGGGTTTCACCATGATGGCCAGGCTGATCTTGAACTCCTGACCACAGGTCAGTCACCCACCTCAGCCTCCCAAAGTGCTAGGATTACAGACATGAGCCACTGCGCCAAGCTCATATATTTTCATCTCTAAATTTTTCTACACTGATATTTAGGATAAGCAGAAAACCTACAAAGTGGAAATAATGCAATCACCCCTCTCGTAGCCAATCCCATAATCCAGCTTCAATACGGACAACCTAGTTTTATCTATTCCATTACCCACCCGTATTATTTTGAAGCAAATGCCATGTTATATTATTTCATCCATAAATATTTCAATATATATTTGCAAAAGAAAATAACTCTGGCGGGGGGCAGTGGCTCACACCTGTAATCACAGCATTTTGGGAGGCCGAGATGGGTGGATTACCTGAGATTAGGAGTTCAAGATCAGCCTGGCTAATGTGGCAAAACCCTGTGTCTACTAAAAATACCAAAAAAAAAAAAAAAAAAAATTAGCTGGGTGTGATGGTGCATGCCTGTAATCCAAGCTACTCAGGCGGCTGAGACAGGAAAATTGGTTGAACCTGGGAGGCAGAGCTTGCAATGAGCCAAGATCGTGCCACTGTGCTCCAGACTGGGTGACAGAGCAAGACTCTGTCTCAAAAAGAAAAAAGGAAAGAAAATAACTCTTCACAAAAATCTGATAATAAGACCATAAACCTTCCTGAAAATTTTAAGAATAATTCTTCAATATTACCAGATATTTAGGTACTGGTATTCATATTTCTAATTGCTTCATAAATGTCATAGTTTTTAATGGTTTAAATGAATCAAAATCTAAATAAGATTAACATACTGAGATTGGTTGATGTGTAATAATGTTTACTCTTTCTTTTTTGTTCCTAGCAATTTATTTTTGAAAAAAGTTATCTTTCAGCCTGTAAAATTGACAATATCTAGATTTTTCTTTTTTGCACACATCCTCCCCATTGTCTTTTAACATGTTTCTCTCCCCGCTGAGTTTCCTGTAAATTTGTAGTTAGGTCTAGAGACATGGTTTGATACCGGCTCAGTGTTTTGGTAAGGTTGATAAGTGGTGTTGGGCACTTCCATCAGGACACACGTGATTATCTTGTTGGCTCTCATTCAGTGATAACAACTATTGATAAGTGCTGCTTGGATCCATTCTTTGATTTGGGTTTTGTAAATGATGACTTTTTTTTTTTTTTTTTGAGACAGTCTTGCTCTGTTGCCAGGCTGGAGTGCAGTGGCGTGATTTTGGCTCACTGCAACCTCCGCCTTCCAGGTTCAAGCCATTCTCCTGCCTCAGCCTCCTGAGTAGCTGGGAATGCAGGCGTGTGCCACCACTCCCATCTAATTTTTGTATTTTTAGTAGAGACAGGGTTTCGCCATGTTGGCCAGGATGGTCTTGATCTCTTGACCTTGTGATCCACCCGCCTTGGCCTCCCAAAGTGCTTGGATTACAGGTGTGAGCCACTGTGCCCAGCCCAAATATATATATAGATATATAATTAAATATATCTATATATATTTTTTTTAATTCTTTTAACAACTATTTAGTTCTCCTGAAATAAAGTTTATGCAGGAGGCTTAAACTTAATTAGTTATAATTCTAATGTTAGATTTCTATTTTCTTACTTTCCCATCAAGTCTTAAATAGGTTCAATGAGAAAACTTTTCAAAACTATCAATTACTTATATATCTATCTAAGGATAGTCACAACCAAATTCCTCTACAAAAACTTTAAAGATATAGACCTAATGCTTTTGGAGGGTGATAACTGGATGCTGCCCCAGGAGCAGGAGCTGTTGCATTCCCTCCTCTTTTCCACTTCCCACTGCAAGTAATAAAGTCCATTTCTACCATTAATTTTTTAAAAAATACATGGCATAAAAAGAAAACTCACAGGAGCTTAAACATGTTAAGATGGAATTCACAATATCAGGCAATCTGCTGAAAGAAGAGCCAACTGTTGGCCATCTAATTCCACTGCTGGTTGGCATGTAAACTGGAGCCAGAAGGAGAACTGAAATTCAAGTGAGAGAAGTGAAATTAAACATTCTACTTGTTAGTCACTTGAATCATCGTATTTTGTGAGAAAAACTGAAAACATGGTTCTTTCTGAGTTACGCAAGTTTAATATTGCATATAACTAGGAGAAAAAAATTAACTGGCGTTATCTTCTCCTTTCCATAACTATACTGAAGAAAAGACATCATGTTTCCAAACATTGGAAAAAAGACTTTTAGCTTTCTTCAGGTGAGAGGAGAAGGAAGTCACCACAGAGTGGCAGAGATCAAGTTCTCCGGCATGCAGTGAGGACTCTCTCACTAACTTGGCTGTAGCTGCCACAATTTGAATACAGTGAGATCTCTGATAGGTGTGTCTCTGAGACTGTCTGGAGCCTTAGTGCCTGAGAGGCAGGCTCCAGGCTCTATAGCAGCATCCCGGAGTCAACAGAGCAATGACAGCAAACATGAAGAACAAAGGACCAGCTCAACTTTCTGATTTTGACATTCCAGAAACCCAACATTGTTGTAGGACCCCACCAACGGGGCAAAGGGAGTCTCAAAAATGATTGGTTGAATTTTCCTTCAACCTCAGAACAGATTACATTTGATTTAGGAAATATAGAGTGTGATATTTCTTGTTCCCTGGCATTGTAGAATAAAACTCATGCCCATTATATGTAGTTTTATAATAGCGATCAGTAAAAAGCATATATATTAAATAGAATTCTGTCGTCTATCATAAGAGCTCATAATTAAGTATCTCATCAGTTTTTTTGTCTCAGATTTTTATATTCATTTATTTATTTGAGTCAGGACGTGGCTCTGTCACCCAGACTGGAGGGTAGTTGTGTGATCTCAGCTCACTGCAACCTCTGCCTCCCAGGATCAAGCCATCCTCCCACCCCCACTTCCCAAGGAGCTGGGACAACAGATGTACACCACCACACCTGGTTAATTTTTGTATTTTTTGTAGAGACAGGGTTTCACCATGTTTCCCAGGCTGGTCTGGAACTCCTGAGCTCAAGCAATCCTCCCACCTTGGCCTCCCAAAGTGCTTGGGTTATAACCATGAGCCACTGCACCCAGCCTGTCTGATTTTTAAAAATCGGCTGACACTTTTTCCTTCTTGAAACCCTCTCTTCTATTGGATTCCATGACACCACATTCTTCGTGAAGCTCTTTGTAAATTTCCCGTGTGAGGTTTTCCACAATCAGAACACAAATGACAGGTCTCCTTAGGGCTCAGTTCTACACCCCGCTCTCCACCACTACACCTAGTGACTTCATCTACTGCAGGCTGCAATTATCACCATGTGCTGAATATTCCTGTGTCCCTTCGTTGAGCAACAGACTTTTATATTCAACTGCTTGCTGGTGATTTTTACTTATATTTCTCATGAAAACTTATTATTTTAGCACAGTGTTACATAATAAAATCTCAATAAATATTAGCTAATTGACAAATGTACTTACACAGTCCCATTAAAAAGATAGGCGTATAGAATTCCCTTTTATTTTTGAACTTAGCATTTTTGTGTATGTTATATAACCTAATAGTGTTGTGTTCTGTGGGAGAAACAAAATAACTAAAATGTACCATATTAAAATTTTAAGTTATTATCTTCCTCACCCAGCCAGGTTTTCTCCAGTGTTCACTGTATTTGTGATCTGTACTTTGCTCAAGCAGGAATTTGGGAGTCATCCACTTTGCCTCCTCTTCCCAAGCCACTACCCAACCCCGACACACACACACACACACACACACACACACTCTCTCTCTCTCTCTCTCTCTCTCTTATTTTATTCAAAGGCCTATGAAATTTCTCCTAAACATGTCTCCAATCAATCCTCAAACCCTCAGCCCCCAACCCTCTTGATTTATTGGGTGCTATATGATCTGATTTCTTAGCTGTCATCCTTTCTCTGACCCCAACTCCTCACTCTAGCCAGGGTGGCGTCCATGTTCTGCAAACAGGTCAGTCTCTCCATAGCCTCATAGCCTTTGCTCTTCCCTTGGCTTGGAATGTTCTTCCCCATCTTCTCCCACTTTCTCTAGGCTGTTAATTAAAAAGTCCTTTGTTAGTGAGACTTTCCTGATTATCTTATCTAAAAATTTAACACTTGGCACTTAACATCTCCCTTTCCAACTAATGTTTTGTTACCTTCGACCTGTCACAATCCAGCATCCTATATATTTTATCTGCTTATCTTGTTTGATATCATCGTAATAGAAAATAAGCTCCGTAAGAGCAGGATTCTTTGGAGTGAGAGTCTTGCTTTGCTGCCCAGGCTGAGATACAGTGGGGCAATCATGGCTCACTATAACCTCAAACTCCTGGGCTCAAGTGATCCTTCTGCCCCAACCTCCTGAGTGGCTAGAACTACAGGCATGTGCTATCATGCCCAGGTATAGTAGAATGTGTGTGTGTGTGTGTCTAGAGTCTCACTCTGTTGCTGGCCCAATCTCAGCTCACTGCAAGCTCCACCTCCCAGATTGAAACAATTTTGGAATCATTCTACTCACCTCCTGAGTAGCTAGGACTACAATTGTGCACCATCACACCCAGCTAATTTTTGTATTTTTAGTAGGGAGAGGGTTTTTGCCATATTAGTCATGCTGCTCTTGAACTCCTGACCTCAAACAATCTGCCTGCCTTGGCCTTCCAAATTGCTGGGATTACACACATGAGCCACCACACCCGGCTGTTACAGCAGGATTTTTTTTAAGGTATCTGTTTTGTTTACTACTGGCTCTCTAGCACCTAGAATAGTGCCTAGCACATAGTAAACACTCAAAAATTATTTGTTAAGTGAGTTAATGAATTTCTTGTTCTGCATGTCCTCTGACTATAGCTTAGGCAATCATTATATCTTATCTGGTTTGCAACACTTCATAGGTGGACATAAGATCACCTAAGGAGGAGGAACTAAGAATATAATCATGAAACAAACAAAACAAACAATAATTAGTTGGCACAACCGCATGCACCTGTTGTCTAAGCTACTCTGGAGACTGAAGCCAGAGGATCACTTGATCCCAGGAGTTCAAGTCCAGCCTGGGCAACCTAGTGAGACCCTATCTCTAAATAGAAAAAGAAAAAAAATAGTAATTAATGGACAGTATTGAACTCTGAATAGAGAGCAATTAATAAGTACTTTTCCCAAACCACTACCCACCCACCACAGACACATACTAATATTATTGCTACGATTGTTACTGTGTCAGATCATGTTACATGTTACATTCATTAGCTCATTTGTCACACCATCCTGTCAGGTAGATACTTCTATTGTCATCACTTAATAGATAGGAAACTGAGGGCACACAGAGTCAAATAACTTGCCTACAGTCACGCGGCTACTAAGTGCCTGATCCAGGACACTAAGCCTGGCAGTCTTACTCTATAGCCCAGGCTCTTAACCACACTGTAAAACTCTGTAAAGCATCTGTGAATTTGACACCCAGGAAGTGACTAGTAACCTAAGGAAGAGTTTTAAAGAAAGGACTAGAATGTTGTGGGTTGAAATATTAGTAATAGGTAAGGAATGGATGAAGGGAAGATTGGGACAACCACAGTTCTCATAAACCAGGGAGTAAGTCATACTTTTTTTGTTTTTTTGAGACACAGTCTTGCTCTGTCACCCAGGCTGGAATGCAGTGGTACAGTCCTGGCTCACTGCAGCCTTGACCTTCTAGGATCGGGTGATTTTCCTGCCTCAGCTTCTTGTGTAGCTGAGACTACACGCACGTGCCACCATATGGGCTAATTTATATGTTTTTTTTGTAGAGACAGGATCTTGCTATGTTGCCCAGGCTGGTCTAAATCATACTTTCATTATTGATAGATCAAGGAAAACAGGTTTAAGCGTATTTGAACTTGGCAGCGCCATTAGCGGAAGATTTGAGAATAAGTAATCATATTGTCAGGGCTAGGCGGAGGAGTAAAGGCGGAAGTTTGTGCTGGGAATATGTAAGTAAGAAAAAGTCTTATTTAACGCATCATCAAGTGAAAAGACGATGTCTAAATTTGATGTATCAATATACAAGGTATAAATATATGATTTATAAATATGAAAGTTTCTAACAAGAACTGACACTGTGAAAGAGTTGGGTAGAATAGCTTCCAGTTGGAAAAAATGGGGTGGAGGACTGTTCATTTCTATTATAAATTTTATTGTACTCCATTGCCTTATTTACAAAATGGGTATAATAATAGTACTTACCTTACATGGTTCTGAGGATTAAATAAGATAATTTCTATAAATGGCTAAAAACAACACTTGGAACAAAGTAAAAACTCAATAGCTATTAACTATTATTATTACTATTATTATTGCCACTACTTTTTAAATGACTTAACATACATATACATTATTTAGGTTAAACATTTTTTTTTAATTTAAAAAACATGAGGAATTGATGTCACTGAGCAAAGATTACTGTTTACAGAATCTAGCTAGACTGGGTTTTTTTTTTATTATTACAAACAGGTCTTCTGTGTTTTCTCATAGACTGGATTTTTTAGGTTAGTTTCCTAAATTCAGTTAGTTTAGTTTTTTTAAGATTAGAAAAACAAGTTTATAATACAAGGGGTTGGTGGATAAAACCTAGTGAAGTGCAAGAAGCTTAAGGTTTAGAAAATAAAATATATAATTGATAAAATAAGGTCATGGAGGAGGCAAAAGGAGTTGAATTTTAAAGTCAATGGAGTGTATTCATTTCTTTTAAAAAAGTATCCCACTATACTGTGAAGTATTTGAGATCAGTGTCTTACTAATCTTGTCAGTCACCTATCATATCATAGTACCCAAGACAGGGTTGGCATACAACAAATATTTATGAATGAATGAATGAACAAGAGTGAAAAATAATGAATCTAGATGTCCTCTTTTGTCTTGAGTGGAGTTAGCTTAATTGTGGTATTCATAATAAAAAACAATAAGAGTAATAGATTTGATTTGGGAAGAAGATGATGAGTCCATATTTGGAGATGCTGAGTTTTGAATTGCCTGTAGAGATATCCAACAGAGATTTAGAAGTTTGAGCAGAGATCAGGAGATAGATTTGGGATCCATGAGCATATAGGTAAGAGTCAAAACTCAGGATTTAATTGTGTAGGATTCTTAGCCACAAACAACAGAAACCACACTGGTTATTTTAAAAGGAGAAAATAAATTTACCAAAAAGATACTGAATATCATCAGTAATTTTCAAGAGGGCTGTAGAACTAGGATCAGGTCACAGTTAGAAATAGGATCCAAAATCCTGCCATAGAACTGGCATGGTGTCACTGCCACTAGATATTGGACATTGATTGCAGCCCTGTTGCCAATGGTGTCCCAAGAATTTACCTTTCTACAACTACTGTCTCTTGGGAGTCCTTATTGTCATTACATATTGAGTGTCCATGATTGTAGTCCCAGTTATTCACTTTTATCCTGGCCTAGCTATAAGGAAAACTGAGAAAGAAAGATAATTCCTAGCATATTTTTTTCTTTCAGGGAGAAGTCAAACGTTATCTCCTACCAAAGTTTATAAGATAGAGAAATTATCTGAATATGGGAAAAGGATCCAGATACTAGCCATGGTAACAAAGATTTACTATAGAGGATATAGAATGAAAGGAGAAGAGAATCAAAGATGTAACCCTAGGGGAAGATCAACATTTACATGGTGGACAGAAGGAGAACCCAACAAAAATCACAGCAGGACAAAAGGAGTAGGTTGAGAATTAGGAGAGCTAGAAAATCTCTCATGAAAGTCAAGGAAGAAGAGATTTACAAAGGTCAACATTGTCAAAAGGAGCAGAGGTCAAATAAGATAGAGCTGTTGGTAATTTTCTCAAGATCAATTGCAGTGAGTAGACTGGGGGTAAAAGGGGAAAATTCAAAGACTGAGGAGAGAATGCAGGTAAGCAAGTAGAGTCAGATAGGAACCAGTCTTTAAAAATTTGGTTATGCAGGAAGAGGAAAGCCAGGATTTAAAAGAAAGTGAGTAAAGTAAATAAGTTATGTGAAATAGGAAGGCCTTTTGGCAGTGAAGGCCAATTTAGTAAAACGGATTGAGTTTGAGAGGTTGGCAAAGTTGTGGATAGGCAGACAAAAACTTGTTTGAAGCATAGGTAAGAGAGGTCAAAAAAAGGATCTTTAGCTCAGAACTGAAGGCTATTTGCATGGTAGTCGTAATTGAAACTTAGTGAAAACGCTACCTGAGAGAGTAGAAAAGGAAGAGAAAAGGCCTGAAGCAGAAGAGTGCCTAGTTGGGATGTGGCTGCAGTATAGAAGAGCAGAGAGGAAAATGGTAGGTGAATTTGGCACCAGCAGTGCTATGGTTTGACTGTTTGTGTCCCTCCAAAATTCGTGTTGGAACAGAAGACCCAACATGATATATTAAGAGGTGAGGCCTTCAGGAGGTGATTAGGTCCTTATAAAAGGTGGGATTAGTTCCCTTATATAAGGGCTTGAAGGAGTGAGTTTGTCCCTTTAGCCCTTCTGTCCCTTCTGCCATGTGAGGACACAGCTTTCATTCCCTCCATAGGACACAGCGACAAGAGGCCATCTTGAAAGCAGAGAGCAAACTCTGATGACATTGAACATGACACTACCTTGATCTTGGACTTTAGAACTGTGCAAAATACATTTCTATTATTTATAAATTACCCAGTCTAAGGTATTTTGTTATAGCCGGAGGAACAGACTAAGACACATGGTGATTCTGAAAGGGTGTGCTGAAAGGGCTTTGGGAGAAAGGAGTGACCCTCTGGGGCCAGGGTAAGTCTAAGAGATGGTCGCATGGTTTGGTGAAGAAGAGAGTCATGATCGCCTCCCAGGGAGCAATTTTAGTGAAAGAGGAAAGAAACTGAAACCCGATTGCAAGAAGTTAACAAAAGGCTGCTGTTCTGTGTTCTGTTCTGTGTCTGTGTCTGAATTGCTACGTCAGTGGTTTAATACATCCAAATGAAACATTTAGCAAAGTAGATAATCCTCCTAAACAAAATGTCTAACATAATAATAAAATGAAATGGAGGCACCAAACAAAAAAGTTTAGTTTCCCTGACAACCATATCTTAATTTGAAACTGAGGATGGTGAAACCAAGCAAGAGAGGAAAAATGTTAACTACTAGGATTTACCATGTTAGCGGCGTAGCAAAAGCATATGCTCTGGAGTCAAACCAATTTGTTTTAATCCTAGTTATGGCATAGGACCTTGACTCTTAACTTCTCAGGGACTTAGTCCTGATCTGTCCTCATATGTCATTCTCATTTGTAAGGCATGTAGGAATAATACTTAGCAGAGAGTAGGTACACAATAAATATTAGATATTGCTGTGTTACTACTGGATAGGTCATTGGAATCCAACAAATGGTATCTTCTAAAATGTAAACCAAGAAGTTAGTGGTTTAATCTCAATTTAAAAAGGTAAAGTTGTCTGAATAGACTAGAGGTTTTTGCTGAGAAGCTGCAGTGGCTTATAAGGATATATAGAGTCCAAACTCATACTTTTAAATACCTGAAGTTCTGTGAGTGAAAGTGAAAGTTCAAGCTTAGAACAATTATGGGAAAGCTGTTCATACTTGCATATCTTGAAGGCATCTTAAATTCAATATGCATAAGACTAAATTCTTGATTTTCTCGTTTCCCTTGGTAGATTCCACACCGCGCCCCCCCAGCCCCAGGTCTTCACATATTTTAAACCAGACACCTGGGAATCACCCTTGGGTATTCTGCTGGTCTCATCTCCACAGCCATCTGTTGCTAAGTGCTGTCTACTCTTTTCTATCTCTACCGCTATTGCCGGAATCCAGGCCATCTTCCTTTCCTTCTGCAATAGCCTCTAGCCTGAGCTCTCTGCTTCCATCTGGCCTCTCTCCATTCTTTCTTATACAGAAACCAGAGTAACAGCTTAGTTCATCTTACCTCCCTGTTTGAAACTTGAGCAGGGTATGGTGTAAATACCTAAACGGTTTTTGATTTCCCAAAGAATTAACCAATTGCCTTACCACCAATTATTAAATAGTCCTGCCTCCTGCCATTGACTATGATTAGGCACACATATTTATTAGATGTTTTGGCATATGCTTGTAAGAAATCTGTTTCAATCAATGGATTTACCAGTACCATGCTGCTGAAATTAATAAAGATTTATGGTAGATTTGTACTTTTTTTTTTTTTTTTTAAGACAGGCTTGCTCTGTCACCAGGCTGGAGTGCAGTGGTACGATCTTGGCTCACTGCAACCTCCACCTCACAAGTTCAAGTGATTCCCCTGCCCCAACCTCCCGAGTAGCTGAGACTACGGGCATGCACCACCATACCTGGCTAATTTTTTGTATTTTAGTGGAGACGGGGTTTCACCATGTTGGCCAGGATGTTCTCAACCTCCTGACCTCATGATCTACCTGCCCCAGCCTCCCAAAGTGCTGGGATTACAGGCACGAGCCACCACACCCTGCCACAGATTTATACATTTTTAATGTCTAGTTTGGCTTATTTTACATACTTCAATGGAGAATTTTTATACAGCAGATTTTGTCAAGCATGCAGTTTATGTAAGCACCAATTACATATCTATGTGTTTAGCACAACCACAAAATAAATGGTTTACATCAATTACTGTATTAATAATACCTAAATGCAATCTCATCTAAGTAACTTCTAGTATAACTGTTAACAATATATAATTAACATAATTATAATGCTATGTATATAGCAATATTCCCGTAATGTATCAAAAGATCGCTAGCTTCTTTCCTGTAAATCTGTACAAAATTAAAATAACGTAGCCTAATATTCAGCATCAATGTCATGAAAATGACTAAGAAGTACCTGACTATACTTAGTATTCTGCATAAGTTCTAGGCTCTATAATATTAATCACTTTGACAAGAGAAAGAGATATAAAGTAATATATTTTTTATATACTTCTGCCAAGGTATAAACTTCTGGCAAAGTCCAACTATGATAGTTTGAAAGTCTAACTATCATAGTTTAACTTCAACCCAACTATTATGGGTTGAAGTTAAAAAAAACCCTATTATTCCTAAACTTGCATAACATATTAGAATACACACACAAAAGAAAGGAAATTAAAAGAAATACATCTCAAATGTCAATTGCTTCTGCTTAACAACTGGTTATTGTCATTTCTTAAAGGACCACATTTAAAGATTCTCTTTTTTCCTTAGTAAATCTGTTTCCTTTTTAAAATTTTTAAATTCTTAAGTAGATTTTCAAGATTCTTTCTAAATAATGTAATGTCTAGAGTTTTAGAATGTTGGCCAATAAACACTTCATATAAAAAAATTTTTTTTGAGACAGGATCTCGCTCTGTTGCCCAAACTGGAGGGCAGTGGCTCAATCTCTGCTCACTGCAATCTCACCTCCCAGGTTCAAGTCACTCTCCTGCCTTGGTTACCTAAGTAGCTAGGACTACAGGCACAAGCCACCACACCCAGCTAATATTTATTTATTTATTTATTGTATTTTTAGTAGAGACAGGGTTTCACCGTCTTGGCCAGTCTGGTCTCAAACTCTTGACCTCAAGCGTTTGAGGTCTGCCCAGCTCAGCCTCCCAAAGTGCTAGGATTACAGGTGTGAGCTACCACGCCTGGCCAACACATCATACAACCTTTAAATATAATTTGCAAAGGAAATATTTCTATTTATTTATTTATTGTTTTAGAGATGGAGTCTCACTCTGTTGCCCAGGCTGGAGTACAGTGGCACGATCTCAGCTTACTGCAGCCTCTGCCTCCTGGATTCAAGAAATTCTCCTGCCTCAGTCACCTAAGTAGCTGGGACTGCACACCACTACAACAAGCTTCTTTCCTTTTTTGTATTTTTTACTAGAGATGGGGTTTCGCCGTGTTGTCCAGGCTGGTCTCAAACTCCTGACCTCAAACGATCCTCCTGCCTCAGCCTCCCAAAGTGCTGGGATTACAGGCATGAGCCACTGCACCCAGCCTGCAAACAAAATATTTCTATGCTCAATACCAGCATATCTTTTGTAGAGTGTTTCTTCATAAGGTTTGATGACATAAGCTAATCCTGAAAATTAGAAATACCCAGAAAACAGGCAACTTCCCAAATTATGTTGACATTCAGTCTTTTCTAAAGGACTCAACATAAACATCTTTAATTCTGATATTAATTGGATTTTTGTCAAAGTAGCCAACTCCTGATGACAAAAGATGGCATTTTAACAAGCATTTTTGTGCAGTTTAAAATAAGGGATTTTGGATTAAACCAATGCAGCCCTTGGAAGTAAAAATTTGGGAATTTAAATAAATAAGATCATGTAAAACATAACATTTTGAAGTTTTATGACAGTGGTTTTTGAATGAAAAATTTTCCTTGAACAATGTTGTTATTCTGTGTTGCAGTATCTTTTCTTTCTTTTCATGCCTGCGCAAGTGACTAACTTGTCTTTGATTAGCTACTTTATTATTCATCAAAATGCACAGAAATTTAAAAATGTGTGAATTTTTCAGTAAACCGTATAACCATATTGAGAATAAAAGTTAGTAAAGCCATTGTTATAGTCTATAATTGCAATTTTAATCTTTTATCCCTTAAACTGTCAATACAAATAATTAGGTGTCTACTGTTTCCCAGACATATTTTCTACATATCATTGATTATTTATTTATTTAGAGATGGAGTCTCACTCTGTCACCCAGGCTGGAGTACAGTGGCCTAATCTCAACTCACTACAACCTCCACCTCCCAGGTTCAAGTAATTCTCCTGCTTTAGCCTTATGAGTAGCTGGGATTGCAGGTGTGCACCACCACACCCAGCTAATTTCGTTGAGGATTTAAAAAAGAAGCTAATGCACTATTTCTTAGTGTTTTAAATTGGAACATATCTTGCCTCATGAAGCTTTAAATTATTATTTTCAGTTTCTCCCCATGAAGCATTCCCGTCTGACATTTGTTTGGAATCGTGCCACTGCTGGATTCTGCATATCATCTTTCCCAACTAAAAATGTCTGAATGCTTACACGAATAAATTTTATAACATGGAAAAAAATAAAAAAAGAAAAAAAAAAAAAACTAAAGACAACATCTTTTTTTTTTTTTTTGAGATTAATTCTTGCTCTGTTACTCAGGCTGTAGTGTGGCAGTGCAATCAGAACTCACCGCAGCCTCAAACTCCCTGGCTCAAGCCATCCTCCCACCTCAGCCTCCTGAGTAGCTGGGACTACAGGCATGTGTCTCCATGCCAGGCTAATTTTTTTTTAACTTTTCTCTAGTGACAGGGTTTGCTATGTTGCCAGGGCTGCTCTCGAACTCCTGGTGATCCTCCTGCCTCGGCCTCCCAAAGTATTGGAATTACAGGTGTAATCTACCACTCCCAGACTTCTTTTATTATTTTAAATAAATATTCATGCTTATGATTATATACATTTAAAATAAACCCTTCTAAGTTATTTCAGCTTCACGCCCCATAAAATCTGATCACCCCTGAAAAATAGCTAGGAATGAACTAATAATAATTCATCGCTAAATTGGAAACTTTTAGTAAAGGTAAGACAGGTACCACAAGGTAAAGGAAAAACCAAGAATTTTAGGAAAGAGCTTGTACGTAAATGCAAATGCCTATTGGCAGGACCTAGTGCAAATAAAAATTTGTGACTCCTTGATCAAGGATTTTAATTAATTTCAAGATGGTGATAGCAGAACATTAAACCAAGCACAAGGCTCTTCTAAGCATGGGGCCCAGTAGAACTGCCCATGTCCCACATGCATGAAGCCAGCCTGTGGTCACCATTAGGTAATAGGAGCAAGAAAACCTCCAACTAAAAAGACCTGGGTCCTACATAAAGGACCCTCTATGACTTAGCTTGAGTGACAGGTGTCAGACCAGGCCCAGAGTTGTCACCTTTGTCAGTTTATTAAGAGAAGTCAGAAACCTGGATTTCTTTATGCAGTCACCTGGTCAGCTCATTTTAAAATACTGATTATTCAAATTATTTTTTTAAAAAAATTGTACAGACCATAACAAATGTGTCTGAGTGGGTTAATCATGATGTCAAATATAGGCTACGAAAATTTATCTGGAATCTTTGCTTCAGAAGCAGAAAGACCTGGATTTGATTCTTGACTTTTTTCTCCACAGGCTGACTGGTCTTTTCTGAGATTTATTTTCCTTATCTAATTCAGAGCCTGGCATATGGAAAGTGATCCATAAATGCTAGTTCAATATCTCACACTCTCAAACACATATGCTGGTTGCTCTTTGAATTACTTAATTGTCATAGAAGGCACATCTTGTTATAATAGTAGATATTTTTATTTAAAAGGAAAAAATTTCAGAAATATTTTTTCCTTTGGATGCTATGAAAGTGGTAGACTTAAGCAATGCCCTCCCTCTAATTCACTTAATCCTTAAATATAATACAATTAGGAGGCGAATATTCTTATTATTTCTTGCATAAGAAACTATAGTTAGAAAAATAATCACACGACCTGGTACTCAAATCAACAGTGAATGGTCATCTAGGTATCAATTTCCTCTGTCTAAAAAAGGAAATCAATGTACCTATTTCTACCATCCAAAAAGGAAACATTTAAAATAACCTACTTTATAGCATTTCTCAAAATTGTCATAACCAAAGTCTTGTTCCTAAGAAATCTGTAAAGAGATGGTGAAAACCATTTGAAATGGAAAAATATTTACATAGATGAATTGCTTTATAGACTTTATGGATATGGTATTAGTCAGCTATTACAATAATAATGTTCCATACAGAACACTGCAAAACTCAGTGACTTACAACAATTAGCATTTGTTTCTTGCTCACCCATCTTAGGTTCTGCTGTGGTTTAAGCTGACCTAGGTTGGACCCAGCTGGGCTTGGTTCTAAGCTGTAGGTTGGGTCCAAGTCTAATCCACAAATTTCTTTTTCTTTCTTTCTCTCCCCTCCCTCCCTCCCTCCCTCCCTCCCTTTCTTCCTTCCTTCCCTCCCTCCTCTTTCCAGAGTCTTGCTGTGTTGCCTATGCTAAAGCACAGTACCTATTCACAGGCACTATCATCATGCACTACCACCTTGAACTGCTGGACTCAAGCAATCCTCCTGCCTCAGACTCTCCAGTAGCTGACACTACAGGCATGTGCCACCACACCAGGCTGCCCCACAGATTTCTTCTTTTCCTTGGACCAGCAGCATATTATTCTCATGGCAAAAGACAGATGAGCAAGAGGGGAAGCCCAAATGCTCATTTCAAGCCTTTGCTTACAAGTCCCTTGGCATTCATTGGCCAAAGGAAATCTTGTGGGTAAGCCCAAGTTAAGGGATGAAAAAGTCTACACCCATCATGGGGCAACTGTAATGGTGAGGATGTAATAACAAGAGAGAGTAGAATTGAGCTTAATAATTCAAATACACCTCAAATACCTTAATAAGACTAAATATTTTTGAGCTATACCTTTCAGAGTTTTATCCTCCGTGGAACATTACTAAAGTTTGCCTACATTTGTTTTGAAATTTTTTTTTGGTACCAAAATGACTGCTGTGGATATTCTGATGTGGAACACTGAGATAGCAAGTCAGGAGTTATGCAAATGCTAGAGGAAATCCAAATCTACCTCATAAGGAAAATCCCTGACTTTGCATACTGATACCTACTCATATGCAGACACAAGGGTCTTCTATCCTACCCCACCACTCTTAATCAGACCCCATCTGTATTCCAAAGCTCCTGGCTCTGCCTTCATCAGCTACACAGAATACCAACATTCCTGAGTCTTTCTCAGACTTTATTTTTTATTTTGTTTTATTTATTTATTTATTTTTTAAGACGAGTCTCACTCTGTCGCCCATGTTGAAATGCAGTGGCACAATCTTGGCTCACTGCAACCTCCAACTCCTGGGTTCAAGCAATTCTCCTGTGTCAGCCTCCCCAACCATTCCAGGCTAATTTTTGTATTTTTACTAGACACGAGGTTTCACCATGTTGACCAGGCTGGTCTTGAACTCCTGATCTCAAGTCATCCCCCTGCCTCAGCCTCCCAAAATGCTGGTATTACATGTGGGAGCCACTATGTCTGGCCCAGACTTTATTTTTATATCAAAAGCTCAGATGAAAGAAGCAGTTCTTGAGGAGTCATCTTGGGCAATATTTTCCATAGTCTTCCTTGGTATTCTAAGTAACTTTTTTCGGTTAAATTATATTTCAGCCTGATGCGGTGGTTCATGGCTGTAATCCCAGCACTTTGGGAGGCTGAGGTGGGCAGATCACTTGAAGTCAGGAGTTCCAGACCAATCTAGGCAACTATCTCTATTAAAAAATTCAAAAAATTAGTTAGACATCGTGGCAGGCACCTGTAATCACATCTACTCGAGAGGCTGAGGCATGAGAATTGCTTGTACCTGGGAGGCAGAGGTTGCAGTGAGCTGAGATTGTGCCACTGCACTCCAGCCTGGGTGATGGATTGAGACTGTGTTTCAAAACAAAAAAAAAAAAAAAAAAAAATCAAATCACCAATACTGAATTAAGATTTATCGTTATATGCTCAACTTTTACCAAAGTCATAAGAGAAAGTCATACAAAACTTGATCCTGTTTTCATTATTAAACAATCACTGAAGGTCATTTTCTTGCTCAATAGCCTCTTGTAAACCCTTGTCAGAAATTGCTATTAGAATTTAATGTCAGAAAGAATGATGCATGTTTTGAGGAATAAGTATGCTTCTTCCTTTCTGAAATCTACTCTGATTTGGTTTGCTCCTAGCTACCAGGAAATTAAGAGACAAATCAAATGGTCAATGACACTAAGTTCACAGCCTTTATGATCACTTTTTACCTTCTTTCATGGCTAATTTTCTGTTTCTATTTCACTGTATGTAAACATACAGAGGCTAGCTAGCCAGCTAGCTCTCCTTTAGAATAAGCTACAAAAACATAAGGAAAGAGATACCTTCTACTGTGTCATGCATCCTTTTTTATTTTTTTTGAGATGGACTCTCACTCTGTTACCCAGGCTGGAGTGCAGAGGCTCGATCTTGTCTCACTGTAACCTCCGCCTCCCAGGTTCAAGCGGTTCTCCTGCCTCAGCCTCCGCAGTAGCTGGGACTGCAGGCCCGAGCCACCGTGCCCAGCTAATTTTTGTATTTTTAGTAGAGAC
>NW_016107331.1:998903-1004452 GCF_001604975.1 Cebus imitator | reverse complement strand
GCCTCCCAAAGTGCTGAGATTACAGTCGTGAACCACTGCACCTGGCCTCTTTTTTTTTTTAATGTTAAAGTATCATTCCAGCCAATTATTGTAAACACATAAGAAATACTGGAATTAAAGATTTAACAAATTTTAATAAGATATTTAGAATTATCATCTCAGAATTTGAATACTGTAACAACAAATATTTAAATATATTCTAAACTTCAATTTAATCTTTCTTGAAAATGAAAATGCATAATTTTATTTTATTTATTTATTTTGAGATGGAGCCTCCCTCTCTTGCCCAGACTGGAGTACAATGGCGAGATCTCCACTCACTGCGACCTCTGCCTCCCAGGTTCAAGCGATTCTTCTGCCTCAGCCTCCCAAGGAGCTGGGATTACAGGTACACCCACGCCCCACTAATTTTTTGTATTTTAGTAGAGACAGAGTTTCACTGTGTTGCCCAGGTTGCTCTGAATTCTTGAGCTCTGGCAATGCACTGCCTCGGCCTCCCAAAGTGCTAGGATTACACAGGTGTGAGCCACCACGCCCGACCAGATTTAAATTATTATTTGATTGGCATTACTAATTTACACATCATGAATTCTGTAAGATAAAATAAAAAGGCCAGGTGCAGTTGCTGACACCTGTAATCCCAGCACTTTGGAAGGCCGAGGCAGGTGGATCACAAGGTCAGGAGATCGAGACCATCCTGGTTAACATGGTGAAACCCTGTCTCTACTAAAAATACAAAAAAATTAGCCAGGCATGGTGGCAAACGCCTGTAGTCCCAGCTACTCTGGAGGCTGAGACAGAAGAATCGCTTGAACCTGGGAGGCAGAGGTTGCAGTGAGCAAGATCGTGCTACTGCATTCCAGCCTGGGCGACAGAGCAAGACTGTCTGAAAAAAAAAAGAAAGAAAGAAAAGAAAAGAAAGAAAAAGCTGAAATTGGGCTACAGAGTGAAGCTCCATCTCAACCAAAATAAAGGGAAGGAAGGAAGGAAAAAAGAAAAGAAGGAAGGGAAGAAGGGAAAGAGGGAGGGGGGAAGGAAGGAAGGAAAAGGAAAGAAGGAAAGAAAGAAAGAAGGAAAATACAATGCAATGCAAAAAAGTTTGAAATTGGGCTACAGAGTGAGACTCCATCTCGAAAGAAAGGAAAGGAAAAAGGAAGGTAGGAAGGAAAGAAAAGAAAGAAAAAGCAATACAAAAAAGCTCAAATTGCCGTAAAATTTTGGTAGCCTAATAAGGCTAAAAGTATCCAAAATGGGCTATTTTATTAAATAAAATCCTAAAAATTAATAGACTATGCTTTAAAGCAGTTTTAGGTTTACAGGAAAAACGGAGCATAGAGCACAGTTTCCACATACCCCCTCTCTCTACCACCCACTGTCTTATACTATTTCACTTTTCGTGGGAATAGTTTGTAAAATTTTTTAAGCCAAAATGATTTTATCTAACCCTTAAATGTTCCCTCCAGAATTTCACACATGTAGCATTGGCCAAGTAAATCAGATAAATAAATTCAACGGTGTGTTTCATCAACACAGTCAATATTACTTTTTTCTGGGGAGTTCTCCTTTAATTATATGCAGCTTTCACTCCCCCCAAACCCAACTAAATCTGATATTGTTTACATGAGACAGTAGAGTATAAAGAAGTGATTCTACTCTCTATGTGAAAAGATGATTTCATTATTACAATAGACCATTGACAGCTCTGACCTCCAATAACCTCCTTTGTTATTTTATTCAGAGATGCTTAATGGTTTAATGGATCACAATTGTAAGTGAAACAGTATAGATTACAATGTTTAAACTGAGCATGGCTGAAATAAATATACTTGTTTGATGAGAAAACATTATATTTAATTATCTTTATTAGAAAAATATTTTTACAAACCCCTTTAAGGCACCTCCAATTTATCTGTTCCGATTTTCTTTTTACACATTTCATCCATTTGTGCCAGTTTTAGTGCCTGGTTCTTTTTCTTTGTCAATTGCTTCACACAGGCAATTTGGAGAACGTCTTTAATTATATCAACTCCTTCTTTACTCTTCTTCAGAAGTTCCCACTGTTGTTGAAATAGTGTTTACCAGGTGTCAGAGATAAGCTCAGGATAATTATTGACTGAATTCTGAGGATGATGAGTGGGTGTGGGATCCTGGCCTCTGTATCTCCCAGGGTGGAACATTGAGCCCAGGCTAAGTCTGGTTTTTGCCTGTCCATTCATATATACAATGTGGAATTAAAGTATGCTTGGAAGTGTGCATGGGTGGAACTCGTGAATTTGTGGGGAATGACTATGGAGTGATTACTGACTCAGATATTCCTGTGGGAAATCCCTAATTATTGGTAATTATAGGAATTTTTTCTTTCTTTTCTTTTCTTTTCTTTTTTTTAATAGAGTCTTGCTCTGTCGCCCAAGCTGGGCCCAGCTAATTTTTGTACTTTTAGGAGAGACTGGGTTTTACCATGTTAGCCAGGCTGGTCTCGAACTCCTGACCTTGTGATCCACCTGCCTCGGTCTCCCAAAGTGCTGGGATTACAGGTGTGAGCCACCGGGCCCAGCAAGGAATTTTTTCTTGAGTGAATCAATTTTCCCTAAGAGTGGTGAGTAACCAAAAGTACCCAAATCTCTTGTGGTTGAGGGAAGGGTTGGGGGACAGTGAATCAGTAAATCTTGTCTGCCAGCTTTCTCAGAATCAAAGGAAGGAAGAAAGATGGGGTTCCACATTTGGACATAGAGACTTTCACTTAATAATTCCCTGGTTTCTGCCAGGAGCGGTGGCTCAGGCCTGTAATCCCAGCACTTTGGGAGGCCGAGGCAGGTGCATCACGAGGTCAAGAGATTGAGACCATCCTGGCCAACATGGTGACACCCCATCTCTACTAAAATACAAAAATTAGCTGGGCGTGGTGGCACGTGCCTGTAGTCCCAGCTACTCAGGAGGCTGAGGCAGGAGAATTGCTTGAACCCGGGAGGCAGAGGTTGCAGTGAGCCAAGACTGTGCCACTGCACTCCACCCTGGAGCCCGGCGACAGAGCGAGACTCTGTCTCAAAAATAATAATAATAATAATAATAATTCCCTAGTTTCAGTAGTGTGTCTCCTGCATTACATTAAAAAAGGCAGTTTTGAAAAGGATCCTTCGAGAACAAAATGTTTTAAAATTTAGCATATCAAAAACCAAATTCTTGCTGTTCTCCTCAAACCTACTCCCTTGCGGTTTGCTCATCTTAATAAATGATGGCTTCTAGTTGCTCAGCATAAACTCGGGCATCATTCTCCACTCTTTTCTTCCCCCTCACACTTGCACCTGATCAATCAATAAATCCTCTTAGATCCCACCTCAAAATGTATCAGGTTCTCACCCTCTGGTTCCAGTCACCATCGTCTCTAGTCTATTGTGGACTGTTCCACCGACATTGATTATCCACCTGTTGCCAATGAAGAATCTATTTTATCTGCTTAGAAGAATAAGCCATTTTGTGCCTTTGTGCCTTCCTGCCATAGTTTCCTTTTTTGGACTTGAAGAGATAATCTAACTTAACTTGTGGTATGTACCTATGAACATTCTTCCTGTCTAATCACAGTTTTGGATCTCAACACCTAGACTTAACTTGTGCAGAATCCTGGGAGGGAAGGCACTGATGGTGAAGAAAGGAAAAATGCAAAAGCAGTAAACAACCTGTCTTGGAATTCTGTCCCAAGCCACGCAAACAATTCCTCAGAAAATAACTGAATGCCACTGTGCTGGTCCATTTGTTCTCACATCCATTCTCTGTCCTTCCTTTACTCTGCTCTGGATTGCAGGGCACTGACCTCTGCAAATTACATTTCCAAACCAGTTTCTCTTTGACAACTGGTTTCTCTTTGACAAGTGGGAGAGGCAATGACTGGAGATCGGAGGGTGGGAAGTGGGAAAGCCACGGTATTTTTCCTCCTTTCTCTCTCTCTGCTTTGTGTGGAATCTCAGGCAGGGCTAGAGCCTTTGCCATGGTTCCAACTCTCTCCAGGCTTCCTAAACTCTGCTTCTATCACTTCCTCCCGATGTTTCTCCCACCTTGGGAGCAATAGCAGTTTCTTGACATTTGTAAACCCTTTGTTGCCTCTCTGACCTCTGATTCCTCTTAGGTCTCCCATCGCTCTTGTGACCAAGTCCCCGAGTTGAATTTCTTCTATGAAGATAAGTTGGTTCTGCATTCCTAAACTTTGAATGATACTGCCACCTTTCAAATTCCTGCCACATGCTGCTAATACCTGCCCTTAGTTCTATGCTTTTGACTAGACTTTCCCCTACAACGCATTCTTTTTTTTTTTTTTAGACGAAGTCTCACTCTATTGCCAAGCTGGAGTGCAGTGGTGTGATCTCGGCTCACTACAACCTCTGCCTCCTGGGTTCAAGCGATTCTCCTGCCTCAGCCTCCTAAGGAGCTGAGACTACAGTCACGTGCCACCACGCCCAGCTAATTTTTTAGTAGAGAGGGGGTTTCACCATGTTGACCGTGATGGTCTCGATCTCTTGGCCTCATGATCCAGCAGCCTTGGCCTCCCAAAGTCCTGGGATTACTGGTGTGAGCCACTGCGCCCGACCCTGCATTCTTAACACTTGTTTGCTTTCATATCTACCCTGAAAGTGTAAAATAAAAATCTCTACCTTTTATAAAGGGGAAATATTTATAGAATCCTACCCTAAGTATTTACTTCTCAAGACCAGAAACTGCAGTGATTTTAGTGAATGTCTATCAAGTGTTGGTATGGAGCTAGACACTACAAAAATATTTTCTGGAATCCTCACCTGCAAGGTAGTTACTACTCCCTGTTTCTAAAAGGAGAAAGCTAAGGCTCCGGCTCGTTGAGTAACAGGATTGCATAGCTAGTAGATGGTGAGGTGCAGCTGCACACTTTCATCTGGGTGCCACAAGTGCTTTCCACTGCTCTAATCCACTTTCCTAACTCACTCCATGCCTACCATTAAGTTAATCCGCATTTGCTTATCCTTTTGATTTTAACAAGCACCGTAGGTTTTATTATACCCTTACATAGCAATTTCAGGATCACATGAAAGACACATGAATTTAGGAAATATTAAGTACAAACAGAGAACCGATTGTGTCTTAGATCAGTAATTGTACATGGTTGTAAACGTCATTCCAACTACCATTTGTACACTTGAACTGTGGAAACAAAATCTATTTAATGAGTTAATTCTATAATCTAAAATTAATCATACATTTTAATATCTCTTGAGTGCCACAGTGGAGTTCATACAGAACAGGTACTTTCATTTATTCTACAAAAAATGGAGAACCGAAGCAGTTGTTGCTTTTCCTAATTATTGAACCTCTGTTTTGAATGGAGGAAGCTGCTTCCTGAGAGAAGAGACCCCTATAACAGGAGTTATAATGGAAGCAGGTCCCACCCACTACAAGCTTGAAATCCAAAAGGCAGGCCGGGCGCGGTGGCTCAAGCCTGTAATCCCAGCACTGTGGGAGGCCGAGGCGGGTGGATCACGAGGTCAAGAGATCGAGACCATCCTGGTCAACATGGTGAAACCCCGTCT
>NW_016107331.1:995107-998743 GCF_001604975.1 Cebus imitator | reverse complement strand
AGGTCAAGAGATCGAGACCATCCTGGTCAACATGGTGAAACCCCGTCTCTACTAAAAATACAAAACATTAGCTGGGCATGGTGGCGCGTGCCTGTAATCCCAGCTACTCAGGAGGTTTAGGCAGGAGAATTGTCTGAACCCAGGGGGCGGAGGCTGCAGTGAGCCGAGATCGCACAATTGCACTCCAGCCTGGGTAACAAGAGTGAAACTCCGTCTCAAAAAAAAAAATAAATAAATAAATAAAAATAAAAATAAAACTGTGATATAGAAAACAAACTGAATTCTCAATGTGTTATACAGAAATATCCTGGAGGTTACCAACAAATTGATACTTATGCTACCAGATAATTCATTTTGTATAGACCTCAGAATAAAGCTTCCTCTGCCATCCGTTTAATTGAAGAGTATCAAGAAAATCAAGCTATTAAATATCTGGTAGAATGTGAATGAGTTAGAATGTTCCCCCCACACTTTATAGACAAAACAAATACAGGTATAAATTATATGTGAAGGCCATCTATAACCTTGATTTCACATTTGGCCTGATTAAAACAGCTTCCTTGTTCTTGCTGATTTATTTGCTAAAAATAAATGCTGTACTTTGCAATTAACTAAATTCATGCTATAAAACAGCTCATCATTAGATTTTGTCTGTGAACAAAAAATCTCATGGTTAAAAGTATATGGAGCCGGGCATGGTGGCTCACGCATGTAATGCCAACACTTTGGGAGGCTGAGGTGGGTGGATTGCCTGAGGTTAGGAGTTCCAGACCAGCCTGGCAACATGGGGAAACCCTATCTCTACTAAAAATATAAAATTCAGTGTGATGTGGTGGTGGACACCTATAATCTCAGCTACTTCGGAGGCTGAGGCACAAGAATCTCTTGAACCCGGGAGGCGGAGGTTGCAGTGAGCCGAGATAACGCCATTGCACCCCAGCCTGGGTAGCAAGAGCGAAACTCCATCTCAAAAAAAAATAAAATAAAATAAAATAAAATTACCCTGATTTGGTCATTATACAATGTCTGCATATATTGAATGCACATCACACTAGCCTGTAATATGTACAATTATGATACGTCAATTATAATTTAAAATTAAATTAAAAATTTTTAAGTTAAATTTTCTTTGCTTACCCCAAAGCAAAGTGAAGGTATGTAGAATTTAGTTCTGATTAACTCACAAAAAAATGGGGTAAAAATAATCCTTTTTTTAAATACTCATTTTAACAATCCACAATAAATTTTTACTTTCTCAACAAATTCTGATTTCAGCCATTTAATAGAAAGATTCTGTTCACCATATTAGGCCATGTTTTTTAAAGTTTCAAATGTTTTCATGTGGAACTTACTATAAAATTATTTTCTAGGCCGGGCGCAGTGGTTCACCCCTGTAATCCCAGCACTTTGGGAGGCCAAGGCAGGTGGATCATGAGGTCAAGAGATTGAGACCATCCTGGCCAACATGGTGAAAACCCGTCTCTACTAAAAGTACAAAAAATTACCTGGGTGTGGTGGTGCGTGCCTGTAGTCCCAGCTACTGAGGAGGGTGAGGCAGAATTGCCTGAAACCGGAAAACGGAAGTTGCAGTGAGCCGAGATCACACCACTGCACTACAGCCTGGCAATAGAGTGAGACTTTGTCTCAAAAAATATATATATATACATTTTTTTCTAGACTTTTATTGGCTATAAAATGTATTCATTACTAAACAGATGGGTTTGTTTTTAAACTATCCTATTTTTAGATACGTCTGGGGAAGACTTTGTATAACTTCTTGTGACTGACTGCTGCCTCTAGAATAGCCAATCCTGTCTTATTTCCCCCAGGATCCTTTTTGCTGGCTATTGTGAATAATGCTGCATGAATTTGGGAGTCCAGATATTTCTTTGAGATACTAATTTCAATTCCTTCAGAGACGTATCCAGAAATGGGATTGTCACATGGTAGTTTTATTTTGTTTTTTGATGAACCTTCATACTGTTTATCTTCTTCACTCTTTTTATAGTTGTATTGTACTCCATTCTATGGGTGGATAACCCATAATTTATTTAATCAATCTCCTGCTGTTGAATAGTTGTATTGTTTCCAGTATTTTTCTCCTAAAAAAAGATGCAATGAAAAATTTTATATTGTTTCATTCCTTATGTGTATAGATATATCTGTAGTATAAATTCTCAGAAGTGGAATTGCTAGGTCAAAAGGAAAAGTGAATTTATTAATATATTAAACAGACTGTTTCTTCACAGACTTGCCAATGGAGTATATTTGCTATATATTCTATAAACAGAAACTGATTGAATAAGAATATTTTTACTTCCAATATGAGAACACAAAGTATACTTTTTTATAGTCCAAATCATTCTTACAAAGAATGGGACACTAAATTGTTTTGTTTTGTTTTGTTTTGTTAAATAGAGGCAGGGTCTATGTTGCCCCGGCTGGTCTCAAACTCCTGGACTCAAGTGATCCTCCTGCCTCAGCTTCCCAGAGTGCTGGGATTACAGGTGTGTGCCACCACACCCGGCTGACCAAATTAGTTTTAATTAGAATGTCTAAATGCACTTCTATACTGTCATACTTATTTAATTTCTTTGGGAAAAAAATTAATACCAGAAATGATGTAATACTTTACGTGCCTATTCTCTTTATGTTTTAATTCGATTTAATAAGTATTGTTGCATACTAGTCCAAGCTCAAAAAACATGCATTAAAAACCCATATTTTAAAAATTTAGTTATACTGTAAGAAATATTCTTTTGAAAAAGTCTGTATAAGTCCCTAAATTTCTCAAGTTGTCTAGCATCAGTGGCTAAAGCAATATGTAAAAATAAAAACAGAAAAAAGAGCAGTAGTCAGTAACTCACCACTTAAATGGATAGCTTAAAATATAAATTCCTAGGCAATTCTATGGCACATACTTGTGGAAAATGTTACATTCACCAAATCAGAATTGGCTCTGGATCATCAAAAGAGTAGTTGTTACCATCATTTAGTAACTTGAGGCTTCTCAATTTGAGGTGCTATGTAAATTGAAGGCATTTGTTTTCTACAAAAAAAAAAAACAACCACAATTTGGGTTTAATTCTAGCTCTGCCACTTGCTTCATGTGTGACCTTAAGCAAATTAACCACTCCAAGCCTCAGTATTTCCATCTATAAGATGGGGCTGCCATGCTCACTTCGGCAGCATATATACTAAAAACTGGAACAATACAGAGAAGATTAGCATGGCCCCTGGGCAAAGATGACATGCAAATTCGTGAAGCATTCCATATTTTTAACAGACAACCCCTACAGAATGGGAGAAAAGTTTTTGCAATCTGTCCATCTGACAAAGGTCTAATATCCAGAGTCTACAAGAAACTTAAATAAATTTATGAGAAAAAAAAAAACTCCATTAAAAAGTGGGCAAAGGACATCCATAGACACTTCTCAAAAGAAGACATTCATGCAGCCAACAAACATATGCAAAAAAGCTCAACATCACTGATCATTAGAGAAATGCAAATCAAAACCACAATGCAATACCATCTCATGCTAGTCAGAATGGCTATTACAAAAATGTCAAAAAATAACAGATGTTGGCAAGGCTGCAGAGAAAAGGGAATGCTTATACACTGTTGGTGGGAATGTA
>NW_016107331.1:992996-994957 GCF_001604975.1 Cebus imitator | reverse complement strand
AAAAAAAAAAAAAAAAAAAAAAAAAAAAAAAAAAAAAAAAAAAAAAAAAAAAAAAAAAAAAAAAAAAAAAAAAAAAACAACAACAACAAGAAACAACAGATACTGGTGAGGTTGTGGAGAAAAAGAAACACTTTACACTGTTGGTGGGAATGTAGATTAGTTCAACTATTGTGGAAGACAGTGGGGTGATCCCACAAAGATCTAGAAACAGAAATACTATATGATCCAGCAATCCCATTACTAGGTATACCTGAAGGAATAAAAATCATTCTATTATAAAGATACATGCATGTATATGTTCATTGCAGCACTATTCACAATAGCAAAGATATGGGATCAACCCATATGCCCATCAACAATTGATGGAATAAAGAAAATGTGGTACATATACACCATGGAATACTATGCAGCCATATAAAGAAATCAGATCATGTCCCTTCCAGGGACATGGATGGAGCTGGAAACCGTTATTCTCAGCAAACTAATGCAGGTACAGAAAACTAAACACCACATGTTCCACCACAAGTGGAAGCTGAACTATGAGAACACATGAACACATGGCGGGGAATGACACACACTGAGGTCTGTTGGGGATGGGTGTGGGGGAGGGTGAGCATCAGGAAGAACAGCTAATAGGTCCTGGGCTTAATACCTGGGTGATGGGTTGATCTGTGCAGCAAACCACCATGGCATATGTGGTTTGTTACATATGTTACATATGTAACAAACCTGCACATCCTGCACATGTACCCCAGAACTTAAAAGTTGAGTTTTAAAAATAGGGCTTCCAGACATCATGGCTTATGCCTGTAGTCCCAGCTACTCAAAAGGCAGAGGCCTGAGGCTCACTTGAGCTAAGGGGTTCCAGGCTGTAGCGTGCAATGAGTGTGTAGTATATAGCATGCCTTATTCTAATAATAAGTATAATGAACATTCTCTAATTTCAAGTTTTTTCCAACGTATTATGTTGCATTGCTAATCCTTCATTATAAAATGTACTTGGCCATTTGAGATGGCTTACACTTATAATCCTAGAAATTTGGGAGGCCATGTGGGGAGGATCACTTGAAGCCAGGAGTTCCAGACCAGCCTGGGCAACAAAGTGAGACCCTGTCTCTACAATAAATAAATAAATAAATACATAATCGAGTGTGGTGGTGTGTGCCTATAGTCCCAGCTACTCAGGAGGGTGAGGCAGGGAAATCATTTGATTGCCCAGGAGTTCAAGGCTGCAGTGAGCTATGATCATGTGACTGCACTCTAACCTGGGTGATAGTGCAAGACCCTGTCGCTTAAAAAAAACAAAAAAGTACTTAAAAAAAATTTAAAAACCTGACACAATCTGATGTGAGAAAGACTGCCTCTGAAGTCCAGGAAATTTGAGTAACAAATAAGGATTCTTGGCTTAATGGTCAAGTACTCTAGGCCTCTGGTTTTCAAACTGAGTTCTGTGGAATCCTGTTTTTGTTGGCTTTCTTTGAGATAGTGTCTCACTCTGTCATCCAGGATGGAGTGAAGGGGCTCAATCTCAGCTCACTGCAACCTCCGCCTCCAGGGTTCAAGCAGCTCTCCCGTCTCAGCCTCCTGAGTAGCTGGGATTACAGGCGCCCACCACCACACCCAGCTAATTTTTGTATTTTTAGTAGAGATGCAATTTCACCTCGTTGGCCAGGCTGATCTTGATCTCCAGACCTCAAGCGATCTGCCCACCTCAGCCCCTCAAACTGCTGGGATTACAGGCGTGAGCCACCACGTTCAGCCCAAATCCTAAGATTCTAAGGAGGTACTTTACAGGTTCACAAATATTTGATTCGAATTTTACATTAAAACTATGAATTAGGACCAGGTGCAGTGGTTCATGCCTGTAATCCCAGCATTTTAGGAGGCTGAGGTAGGCAGATTGCTTGAGGACAGGAGTTCAAGACCAGCTTGGCCAACATAGCAAAACCCTGTCTCTGCTA
>NW_016107331.1:984687-992006 GCF_001604975.1 Cebus imitator | reverse complement strand
AAAAAAAAAAAAAAGGAAGTTGATTTTATAGGTACAGATTTTTGATTGAGAAGAAAAAGCAGGCAAATGAATACTAACAAGAAAACATGAGCTGATAAGATGGAAAAAATAAGAATTGAATAAAGCTTTCAGTCAGGTGTGGTGCCTCTCACCTGTAATGCCAGCATTTTGGGAAGTGAGGTGGGAGGATCACTTGAGCTTAGGAGTTAAAGAGCAGCTTAAGCAACATAGTGAGACTCACTTTCTACAAAAAATATAAAGAATAGCCACATGCGGTAGTGTGTGCCTGAAGTCCCAACTTCTTGGGAGGCTGGGGCAGGAGGACATTTGAGCCCAGGAATTGGAGTTGCAGTGTGCCATGCTGCTTCACTGCACTCCAGCCTGGGTAACAAAGCAAGACTCTGTCTCAAAAAATTAAGAAGAAGAAAAAAAAAAAAGACTGGGCATGGTGGCTCATGCCTTTAACCTAGCACTTTGGGAGGCCGAGGTGGGTGTCGCATTTGAGGTCAGGAGTTTGAGACCAGCCTGGCCAACATGGTGAAACCTTGCCTCTACTAAAAATAAAAAAATTAGCCGGGCGTGGTGGCAGGCACCTGTAGTCCCAGCTACTCGGAAGGCTGAGGCAGGAGAATTGCTTGAACCCGGGAGGTGAAGGTTACAGTGAGCCAAAATCATGCCACTGCATTCCAGTCTGGGCAACAGAGCAAGATTCTGTCTCAAAAATAAATAAATAAATTAATTAAAATAAGATAAAGGTTGCAGTTAGATCATGTAGAACAAATGTACAATTGAAGATAAATGTGTGCATATATATACATATATATGTATGTGTGTGTGTGTGTGAGAAATATATGTGTGTGTGTGTATATATACACACACACACACACACACACACACATATATATATGTACAAGTAAAAAATGTGGAATGGGCCAGGCACGGTGGCTCACGCCTGTAATCGCAACACTTTGGCAGGTTGAGGTGGGTGGATCACTTGAGTCCACAAGTTCACAATCAGCCTGGTCAACATAGTGAAACCCCATCTCTATCTAAAAGAAAAGAAAAAAATGAAAGAAAAGAAAAGAGACAGTGAGAAAGGAAGGAAAGAAATAAGAAAGGAAGGAAGGGAGGGAGGGAGGAAGGAAAGAGAGAGAGAGAAAAGGAGGAAGGGAAGGAAGGAAGGAAAGAAGAAAGGAGGGAAGGAGGGAAAAAGGAAAGAAGGGAAGGAAAGAAGAAAGGAAGGAGGAAAGAAAAGAAAGGAGGGAAAGAAAGGAGGGAGATAGGGGAGGAAGAAAGGTTGCAGAATTTGATTAAAAAAATACAACATTATATACTTGCTCCTCACTCCTATAATTATTTGTAGTCTATAGAATAAGCAAATGATTTCTCTAGTGGCACGGAAAAGGGAAAGTTTAAATTATCCCTGACTGCGGATTTGTGGTCATGATCAGGTACCAAGGGATTTAGAAGTAGGTATTGTTCTTAAAGAGTTAGGCAGGCAGAGCAGGGCAGGGAAGTGAAAGAAACCACAATTCCTGGTCCATGAAGCAAAGCAGCTTATGATGAGGTTTAAGCACACTAACACTCGCTTGTTTAACTTATCCTAAGAATAAAAATGGACTGCACAGTCAGTAGTGAAAGAGGAAGCACATAGCTTCAAATGTGAGTTACAGCTTCTTTCACTTATCTACAGAGAGGAATCTTGAGAGACTGATTTGGGCACCAAGCCTTGTATGATTTGAAGCAAAACAGCAAACAGCCATTAGAAGAACCAGCACTCTGTAACTTTCCCCCATAAATGTAAATGTCATATTCTTTGAGCAAAACTACACTGGATTGAAAGCAAATCATATACTGCCAATCTTTGCATATCCTGTAACTCACAAGTTACTAGATATATATGATAAGCCCAGAAGCCAGGAATCATATTACACTAAAAAGGGCCACCGGGCTCAGTGGCTCGCACCTGTAATCCCAGCACTTTGGGAGGCTGAGGCGGGTGGATCACAAGTTCAGGAGATCAAGACCAGACTGGCCAACAGAGTGAAACCCCATCTCTACCAAAAATAAAAAAAGTTAGCCAGTCATGGTGGTGAACATCTGTAGTCCCAGCTACTTGGGAGGCTGACGCAGGAGAATCGCTTGAACCCGGGAGACAGAGCTTGCAGTAAGCTGAGATTGTGCCACTGCACTCCAGCTGGGTGATAGAGCAAGCCTCTGTCTCAAAAAAAAAAAAAAAAAAATTAAAAAGGGCCTAGAAGAAAGGCATGCACAGCAGCATATTAATTAACACTAGAAAGGAGATTTGAGAACAAATACTAATTAAAGCTTATTTGCATTAAACAAGACTACATACAAAAATTTGTCTTAACATCTTTTCTTATACAGTTATATGTACTCTTATAGAAATATGTCCAAGATATATTGCCCTTGATAAAGGTAGGATAGAAAACGGATTGTTCATTTCATAGAATATATAAATAAAATAATACCTAGGCCTCAAATTAATGACTTTAAATTGTTCCTGAAGATCTTGTCATTAAATGAAAAAGTATTTTCATTCATTTTAATGGAGAAAAATTATACTGACAGTGTATTCCATCCCAAGACACCCAAACAATTCTCACAAACAGAAAAATCAGAACAATGAAAACAAAATGATGTAGTAAAAAGTGTTTGAAGGTAAATAAATACACGTTGAACATAAAGTGTGGTAAATGAAACTGTATCATATTCACCACAGGAAGAAAGTTCCTATCTTGATGGAAGAAGGGTGTGAAGTTTTTCTTTAGAAGAGGCTGGAGAAGCAGATGATTAATTTTCAAGCAGGCAACTCTGTGGATTCGTGATTATCTTGCACTCAAACAGCTCACGACCAACTGGAGAGTTGTAGCCACTACTGTAAAAAATAGTTTAAAATTCGGATAAAGATACGTAACACAAAACTTAACAGTGGGGTTGTCAGACATGGAATTATTAGCCACTTTTACTTTCTATACTATATACTTTATAAAATTTAAGATTTACAATGAGCATGTATTTTCGTTCACAGAAAACAAAAGCTGAAGAAAGAATTGTTTATTGTAACACGTAACCAAAGCTGATACTCTTATTATATATAAAGCTAACAGATAGAAACTGACAGGACTGGCTATATAATTTGTGGAGCCCCATAATTTGTGGTGCCCAAACATTAGTCCTAAAATTGTTAATAACTTCAAGTGGCAACAGTAGAGCATTAAACCAAGTTCAAGGCCCTTGTAAGTATGGGGCCCCGGGTGAATACACAGGTATGGGCCCACAAAACTAGCCCTGCAAATTGATAAGGAAAACACAAAGGCTCTAGTATACAATGGAAAAAGACGATGAAAAGACAATTTATGATACAGGAAGTTAAATTTCCTGTAAACAAAAAAAGAGATTACTGTAAGATTATTACATTTATGAGCCTAGTTTCAAGTCAGACTAACATAAAACACCAATACATTTAATATTTAATCTGTAGTTACCATAGAATTCATGATTGCAAAAATAAAAATAAGCAATATAACATTCTAGACATCTTTTGAGGGTGTTTTTTTTTTTTCCCAAAGAAAGGGAAGTGCAAAAGAACCTCTCAGTTTTTAACAGGAGGATTATGGTTTGTTGTGTTTTGTTTATTCTTTGTGCTCTGTTCTTTTGTACTTTCGTTTTTTGGTTTTTTTTTAACCCTAAGCATGTATTGTAACAAAACAACAAGAACAAAACTATTCTCTCTTCCCCAGCCCCCAAACCCAGACTCTACCATAGATGAATCTTCTGGATCAACTAATTAAACCTGATCTTGAAGCATTAGAGATACATGACTGAGCAAATATAGAGCAAAATATATTAAGCTGATGCATGTGATTTTTTTTAATAAAAAAGAGATTACTGTAAGATTATTATGTTTATGAGCCTAGTTTCAAGTCAGACTAACATAAAACACCAACACATTTATTTTATTTTTTGAGACGGAGTTTCACTCATGTTACCCAGGCTGGAGCGCAATGGGGCGATCTCGGCTCACCGCAACCTCCGCCCCCCGGGTTCAGGCAATTCTCCTGCCTCAGCCTCCTGAGTAGCTGGGATTACAGGCACGCACCACCATGCCCAGCTCATTTTTTGTATTTTTAGTAGAGACGGGGTTTCACCATGTTGACCAGGATGGTCTCGATCTCTTGACCTCGTGATCCACCCACCTCGGCCTCCCAAAGTGCTGGGATTACAGGCTTGAGCCACCGCGCCCGGCCTAAAACACCAACACATTTAATATCTAATCTGTAGTAACCATAGAATTCATGATTATATAAATAAAAATAAGTAATATAACATTCTAGACATCTTTGAGGTTTTTTTTTTCAAAGAAAGATGCAAAAGAACCTCTCAGTTTTTAACATCCCCCACCCCCACTATGTTTGTCTAAATGATGAGAAAATATACCAGGGGAGAAATGAGTATTGCAGAAGCATGAAACTGTTAGCAGATGCAACAACTCTTGGGAATAAGAGAGAGAGAGAAAGGGAGAGATTGAGAGAGAAGTTGGGGGAATTAGAAGACTCCTAAAGAAGAGGAGGATCAGATAGAGATGGTTAGTCTAGTGTTTTCCAAATGACCCAGTGACTCCCACATAAGGCCACAGTGAAGGTTTCATGGCCTAATTCATGTCGCATGCTTACCATAGTAGGCGCTCAGTAAGAGTTAACTGTTAAAACTATTGATGGTTATGCTTCCTATTGTGAATTAACACATTAGCATTCTTGCAGCTAAATTAGTCTCCTGTGTTTTTGGTTAGGGTGCATATATTCCCTGGAACCCAATCTCACGTGGATGGTCTAATACACTGAATTTCCAATACCATAAAACTAAGACAAGGTGCTGAGACATATTGATGTTTTACTGGATTACCACCCTATACAGATCAAAATTTTGTAAAATGAGGAATGAAAAATGCATATTCTTTGATTCTCTAATTTAGAACTTCATGATAAAGATTTAATTCTGAGGTTGACAATGAAAGTGCAATAATTTAGTAGACCCATGGAAATGTAATGATGTTTGTTTTGTATTTCAAATAAAACATGGAGAATATTGGAAGCAACCTTTGAAATGAATGTTATTTTAGCCAATTAATGAAAATAGTAGCTGAGAAAGAAACACACCCCTTGACATCATAAGCTGGCCTGGCACTGGCAGTTAGGCCACAGTGTTTTCCTGCGAAACGGAAACAATTTCACAGAACATCAACCTCATACAAAGTCACTCTGTGACCATGGTGGATAAAGACAAAAATAAGGCTTCCCATAATCATGTCTGAATACAGACAAAGCATGAACATTGTCCAAGCCTCAAAATACCAAATATCTCCCTATCCTGGCAAATATTAATATAAGTGCCTGCTGCTTTTTTTTTTTTTTTAAAGCCAATTACACCTTTAGCATAGGCCTGGTCTTCCCTTCTCTTCAATAAAATATGTAAGATATCTAATCATAGAATTCACCTATATCCTGAGAGTCTCCAATGGAGAGCAAACCTGGCTTCCTTAAACCCTTCGAAATCACCTAACATAAGCCCAAATCCTAGAAAGTTTTTCCGACACTCCTGTGCTGCAATATCCTACAGTTCCCTGTGGTGTCTTCTCCCTCACTGCAGTGCGTGATAAATCCACTTTGTTTAACTGTGAGCATATCCTAGTGACTTTTGGCTAAAGGGCATTGATATAGTCATATTTGAAATATATTTCCCAATCTCTATTTTTTTTTTTGAGACAGAGTCTCGCTCTGCTGCCTGGCTGGAGTGCCGTGGTGCAATTTGGGCTCACTGCAACCTCCGCCTCCTGGGTTCAATCCATTCTCCTGCCTCAGCCTCCCAACTGGCTGGGACTAGAGGCACATGCCACCATGCCCAGCTAGTTTTTATATTTCTAGTAGAGACGGGGTTTCACCATGTGGGCCAGGCTGAACTCAAACTCCTGACCTTAGGTGATCCACCCATCTCAGCCTCCCAAAGTGCTGGGATTACAGGTGTGAGATATCGTACCTGGCCCCAGTTTTTAATAAGTAGTTCACTTTGGCTTTGACAAAACAGGCACAGAAAGGTACATTCAGGTTTCAGCTTTTGCTCCTGGCATGGAAATAAAATGATATTCCTGTGCCAACTCAAATAGGCCCTTCTTCTAAGTTCACATAAATTTTAACCACAATCTATAAATATCTGATGGCAAGTTTATGAACAAAAATGGTCCAAAAAATAGTGCTATGGTCTGAATGTGTTCCTGCCTCCCCCTCCCCACACACACAGACCAATTCATACATTGAAACCTAATCCCCAGTGTGATAGCATTATGAGGTACGGCCTCAGGGAGATGATTAGGTCATGAGGGCAGAGCTCTCATGGGATTAGTGCTCTTATAAAATCGGCCCACAGAAGCTTGCTCCTCCTTTCCACGATGTGAAGGCACAGCAAGAAGTCACTGTCTATAAATTAGAAAGTTCTCACCAGAATCTGCCAGTGTTTTGATCTTGGACTTCTCATCCTCCAGATCTGTGAGAAGTAAATTTCGGTTGTTTGTAAGCTGCCCAGTTGATGGTATTTTTCTGTACCAGTTGAAACATACTAAGACAGAGTGAAAACAACTCCTACCCATTGATTATAGTCATGAGTTTCATATGCAAAATTGCTCATACCAAGAGGCCACTCACTGTCTTTTTACTAACTCTTAAATGTTAACAATTTTGGTCTTTAGCTGTGATCCAAACCTACACATCACTAGTTCTTCTTGGTGTTAAGACAATTCTTTGTTGAGTAGGAAAACAGCAGTCCATCAAGAACAGCCTATCAGCTGATAGTTCATTATCCTTTTGTTCCGAATACTATTTTTTTAGCAATTGTTCTTGTTAGAGCTGCTTTTTCAATGCTCTAAGGACAATCATATTTGCAATGTCTATAGCGATAATTACTAAAGATCCTTGGGAAGATTGACAGAATAATTCCTTTTACATCCAACATTCCAAAGATGAAAGCATCCAAATAACCAGGTTTTTGAGAATGAGAGGGGTTGGAGTCAGTAAGTGAGATAACATAAAATTAGCTAATTATTTTATTGAATTTCTGGTAGTAATATATTTAGCATAAAGTTGTGTAAAATTTTTATACTTTCTACATCTTTAGTAAAATGTGGGACTATCTGTTGTTCAAGTCAACAAACACCTGTTACTTATTGATTGAATTAAATTGTCACTCTTGTTGATGACCCTAATGCAGTCATTGCAAAGTCCTCACGTGCCTTGGAAATTGTCAAA
>NW_016107331.1:973580-984312 GCF_001604975.1 Cebus imitator | reverse complement strand
AAAAAAAAAAAAAAAAGAAAATAATACATGTGTATTATGTATCGTGACTCATTCATCTGCTAGTCTAGATAAATGAAAACTTTCTCTAAATCCACTCTAACATTCAGTTGTAACCTCCTTTTTTTTTTTTAAAGACAGGGTCTTGCCCTGTGGCCCAGGCTGAAGTACAGTGGCACAATCACAGCTTGCTGCAGCCTTGATTTCCCCAGGCCAAGTGATCCTCTTGCTTCAGCCTCCCGTATAACTGGGACTATAGGTGTACCACCCCATCTGGCTAATTTTTGTATTTTTTTTGTAAAGATTTGTATTTTTTGTAAAGATTTTGTAAAGGATCTCACTATGTTGCCCAGGCTTGTCTTGAACTCCTGGACTCAATCAATCCACCCACGCTGGCCACCCAAAGTGCTGTGATTACAGGCATAAGCCAGCATGCCTTTCTGAAAATGGCATTTTTTAACCTCTGTAATCGCCTTTCATATCTCATAACCCAATTTAACCTAATGAGAAAACCAGCAGGTGAAGTCCCATAGTAGGATGTCCAACAGTATAACTGACCAGTACTTCTCAAAACTTTCAAGTTTATCAAAAACATGGAAAGTCTAAAAACGATCATAGACGATATAGTTTGGCTGTGTCCCCACCCAAAATCTTATCATGAATTATAATCCCCATTTGTCAAGGGAAGGATCAGGTGGAGGTAAATGGATCATGGGGGTGGCTTCCCCATGCTGTTCTTGTGATAGTGAGTGAGTCTCATGAGATCTGATGATTTTATAAGCATCCGGCATTTCCGCTACTTGTACTTCTTCCTGCTGCCTTGTGAAGAAGATGCCTTGTTTGTCTTTTGCCTTCCACCATGATTATAAGTTTCTGGAGGCCTCCCCAGCCACGCTGAACTGTGAGTCAATTAAACCTCCTTCCTTTGCAAATTACTCAGTCTCTGGCGGTCTTTACAGCAGTATGAAAATGGACTAATATATAGGAGAAGGCTAAGGAGACATGACAACTAAAGGTAATGGGGGACCCTGGAACCAAATAAGAACATTAGATTAAAAACAAAGGAAATCGGAATAAAGTATGAGTGTTAGTTAATAATAAACAAACAAAATTGTGGATTTTCACTCATCTTGTATTACTTTGAAACATACTTGTTTCAGAAGATGTAGAGTTACAAGTTATGGTCTGTTGCTTCAGAATTGAGTAACTCATTCTGGTGGTCATCAGAGCCATGGCTATTTTTCCGTCTAATCCCTGTTCTGGGCAACAAAACTGGTCCTGGACCAGAAACGAATTTGTAACCAGTGTACTTTCTTTTCAGAAAATAATTTTAGTTGTTTTCTTGAAATATAGCTGTTTTAAAAGAAACACATGCTACTTATTTTTAAAAAATACTCTCAAACCCAATGTTTAAATATATATCTAGGAATTCTAGATCATGTGCTATTTTTCAGAACATTTATTCCCTTGTTTAAAAATGTTTCTTATAGTAAGATCAATTAAAAAGCAATGGACATTTAGAAGTAAACTACAAATAGCTCAATGTAATATGCTCCTGGTATTTTCTCCATCCAGGTTATGTATGAGTGGGAAATAGCTTATTTCCCACTTACAAGCTATAAGCTATTTCCCATTTATTTCCCAATCAAAACAGTATGGTTTTCATGGTAAAATATTTAAAAATTTGGAAGAACATGCTACTAGGTAATTTAAATTTTTAAAACCATCAACAAAATTTGATTAGCATTCAAAATCTTGAAGCTGTTTATGATTGCTTAAGTCCAACCATTCAGTTAGAAACAAATGAGATCCTCTCCAGAATTATTTTAGCAGTTATTTCTCAAGTTACATTAAGATTCTTTTTCATTAATATTTGATTTAGCACTACATCTGCTGTACAAATTTCTTCTTCATTTCAATTAACATATGAAATAATAGAAAATTTAATTAGCCAAATGTCTTCCAAAGTATCTGAAGTCTTTTCTCAATATGTGCAAGGAGAAAAATAATCAATAATTCAAAATAATTGTCACATTGTTGTAATTCACCAAATCCTTGACTTCTCCAGAGCACAAACATGTATTGCTTATCTTTCTGATTCTCACTGACTCTAACATAGTGCCTTGCTTACAATAAGTACTCAAGAAGTAGTGAAGAAATAAATAATAATGTAAAGGACAATGTCACTTTGTGGAAAACATTTGAATCTTTGATAGCCCAGTTACTTTCTTTATATTAAAATTATTTCTACTTCTTGACAAATACCAACCAATGGCAGAGGGTAATACCTTAGCTTGTTATAAAAGAAAAGCTAAACTGTGATAAAAAAATTTTTTTTCTGTAGCTAATCCATAAAATCCCAAATCATACACAAGTAACCAAATGTTGACGATGGTATGATTACACTATGTAAAATAAAATAAATATAAAAAACTAACACGAGATATATCATTAAATATTGCTATCTTTGAATGACAGATATATTTTTGGGTTTACATTAATAGAATCCGGAATAAGGAGTAGCTATATTTTTAGATTTTAGGATCTATTACTTCAATGGTATTACACAATGTCTCTGCATCTCCCAAAATATTTTTCAAGTGACATGGTGCAAGAGCATTATTTCCTCATTATGCTTCTCTAAAACATGTTTTTCCTTCATAAGTAAATGACTTCATACTTATTCCTGTTATAACTGTTCAGGTATATATATATATTGCATAAATTTCCACCCACATATGTAATTTTCCAGGGTCATTTTGAATTCTAATTCAGTTTCCCAGGATATCAGAGGTCCACCCAAATTCCGTATCTTTAACATGACTAAGCATTTTCACAGTTCTTCATCAAAATCCCTAACACATGCAATAATCACAAGTAGCATCCATTGCCATAATCCCAAGTCAAATGCCGTTGTGATAATTATGCCATAAACAGACAATGCAGTTAGTTAAATTCAAATCCAAGTAGGGTCTAGTTATGATTCTGTTAGGTTTCTTTTTTTTTTTCCTTTAGCTAACAAAGTGCTGAATAGAAAAACGTTTTCAAAATATAAGTTTGGCCAGGCCTGCTGGCTCACTTCTATAATCTCAGCATTTTGGAAGGGTAGAGGGAACATTGCTTTGAGGCCAGGAGTTCAAGACCAGCCTGGGCAATATAGCAAGACCCATATCTATAAAAAAAATTAAATTAGCTGGATATGGTAGTGCTTGCCTGTAGTCCCAGCTACTCAGGAGACTGAGGTGGAAGGATTGCTTGAGCCCAGGAGTTCAAACCTGCAGTGAACTTGGATTGCACCACTGCAATCCAGCCTGGGAGACAGAGTGAGGCTCTATCTCTTAAAAAAAAAAAAAAAAAAGTAAGTTTGTTTTTGCATCTAAAATTAGACACAGTTCATACATCTTCAAAGCTATATACATGTACATTTTAATTTATGAATACATATACTTAGCTATCAAGAAACACGTACTATTTTATGGAGCATCTGAACTGAATGCTTGACAGCTTTATACCAGGAAAATCACACTAGGACTCAAAATGACACAGATACTACCAGGCTTAGAACAGATCTATTGAGAGAATAGCTAACTGTTGGTGACCTAATTCTCTTACCACTTACCACTTACGCTGAAGCCAGAAACAGATGTGAACAATGTTTTTCTTTTCTTTAACAAAGATATTTTTGAAAGAGAAGGATGAAAAATATGACTAAGATATTTTTTAAGTTATATGAACAAACTGGGTGAGTTATTTTTAAAAATCAACTGGAAGTAGTATGTCATGTGTTCATCCCAAGGCTGAGAAGCATGACTCAAGACTAAGAGGTAGTGTTTGTAGCTTCTTTCAGGCCTGGAAACGCAACAGGAAACTATAGGGACCACCTGGTGGCAAAGGACCAGAGAATGTAGGTATGTTCTAAAGTCAATGGGGAAGATCAGGTGGGAACTGGCCTTGAAGCTACTTGCAGCCTCAGTGCCCATCAGACAACAGCTCTGCAGAACCATCAAAGCGACCACTTAGGACAAAGGGCCAGCCCTATCCCCCCATTTTCTGAGACCCAACAGCCCAGAATTCTTGTGTAATTCCATTGAGGTAAAGAAGGAGCCCCCTAACTAACTGAGGTTGACTTTATTCCTCAGTTTCACCTCAAAGCAGATTAAGTTTGATTTAGGGAAATAAGGCTCTGTGACTTTTTGCATCTGACTGTTTAGTACTCACTAAATATGGTTTTGGTTTTTTGGGAGTTTTTTTGGAGACAGGGTCACCCAGGCTGGAGTGTAGTGGCACAACCAGGGCTCACTGCAGCCTCAATTTTCTGGGCTTAAGTGATCCTCCTGCCTCAGCCTTCCTAAGACCTAGGACTATAGGTGTGTGCCACCACACTTGGAAAAATTGTTTTAAAAAATTTCTAGTAGAGATGGAGATGCACCATGTTGCCTAGGCTGATCAGGAGTGATCCTTCTGCCTTGGCCTCACAAGGTGCTGGGGATTACAGTCCACTGCGCCAAGACAATGATCACATTGTCATTTGTGTAATATGGTTTTAAATTTCTCAATAAGGAAAACCAGAATAGAGTAGGAATACTACTCTCTGGATGAGCATTCCCAACTACCTTCATTGGTATTTTCTATTCCTGAAGTGTAGTGATCAGTAAATCTTACATTTATTTCTTCAGATCAAAAGTAGACTTAATGGGCACAAGATGTGTTTTCCCCCTCTCTACTGTTTAATTTTAATTTTTGGAAACAAAGTCTCGCTCTGTCGCCCAGGCTGGAGTGCAGTGGTGCAACCTGGGCTTACTGCAACCTCCACCTCCCGGGTTCCAGAAATTGTCCTGACTCAGCCTCCCAAGGAATTGGGATTATAGGCACCCACCACCATATCTGGCTAATTTTGGTATTTTTAGTAGAGACGGAGTTTCACCAAGTTGGCCAGGCTGGTCTCAAACTCCTGACCTCAGGTGATCTGCCTGCTCCAGCTTCCCAAAATGCTGGTATTACAGATGTGAGCCACTGCACCAGGCCAATTTTTGTATCTTTAGGCCAGGCTCTGCTTCACTCAGGATCACATATTCAGCTGGTTGCTGGACATGATCAAGAACTACAAATGGCCTGAGATCTTATCTTAGTTTCAAGTTAACTAATTAACCTGACAAAATTTTATAAGCTCTGCCAGAAGACATGAGTGTCAAAAACAAAGGGCTTTATTATTCGCAGAAGAGGAAGCATGAGCCTCATGTTTGCATCTGTGCATTTACCCCCAAGGCTCCGCAGTGAGGACAGAAAGGTAGGCTCAGGTAGATGCTGCACAGACTGTGGGTTTGTCTCACAGCTAAGGAACCCTGAACTTACCTGAACTTAGAAATGCCCAATTTTTCTTTTTCCTTTCTTTTTTTTGAGATGGAGTCTCACCTTGTCGCCCAGGCTGGAGTGCAGTGGCACGATCTTGGCTCACTGCGACCTCCACTTCCCAGATTCAAGTGTGATTCTCCTGCCTCAGCCTCCTGAGTAGCTGGGACTACAGGCACCCACCACCACATCTGGCTAATTTTTGTTTTTTTTCCGTAGGGACAAGGTTTCACCATGTTAGCCAGGCTGGTTTCGAACTCCTGACCTGAGGTGATCCGCCCACCTTGGTCTCCCAAAGTGCTGGGATTACAGGCATGAGGCACTGTGCTCACCCATCCCTCCCTTTTTTTATACAGGGTCTTGCTCTGTCACACAGGTGGGAGTGCAGTGGCATGATCATGTCTCACTGCAGCCTTGACCTCCCCAGGCTCAAGCGATCCTCTTATCTCAACCTCCTGAGTAGTTGGGACTACAGGCATGTGCCACTACATCCAGCTACTTTTTGTATTTTTTTGTAGAGACAGGGTTTCTCCATGGTGCCCAGGCTGACCTTGAACTTTTGGGCTCAAGTGATCTACCTGCCTCGACCTCCCAGAGTGTTGGGACTATAGGCAGGAGCCACTGCACCCAATCCTAAACTCCCAATCTTTTAAAGGAGCTGATAGCTGACCTACCCAACCTTTACCCTGGAGAGAAACATTATTGGAGAAACATCTTAGATGAAAAAAAAAAAAAGATCCTGCTCTCTTCCCTGGAGGGAAATGCTATTTCAATCTTTTAAGGCTGTTTACCATGCAAACATCTTTGAAAGAGGTTATCCAGAAATAAAGCTGCCACAATAACCCAAAAACTCATGAAGAATTGTCCCCCAACAGATATTTCTCCATGTTTCCTCAACATATACCTCACCTAATACCTGGTGTAAAACAGATGCTTAGTAAAAATTTGTTGGTTAATCTGCCTAAGAAAAGCTAGTGCTTAAAGAAGAGGGTCAAAGGTATCAAGCACCACATACAGAAAATAAAAGAATAATTGGAAAATGCCACAGAATTCAACACTGAGAAAGTTACATCAGTAAAAATGTAAAGCAGTAGATGAGGAGTCTATGTAAGATGAGGTGTGGAGGAAAAAAATATAAGAGCTGATGTTCTTGTCAAAAAAGTTAAGGGGCCAAAAGCTATTGTTCATAACCTATAAAATAAGAAATGGATGCCAAAGTGTGTTGTTTATAGCTGCAGAGATTGACCAGAGGAGGAACTGAGAACAGTGATGTAGCTTTTTTAGAGCAGAATATAATGGAATTAAATCTTCATCTTTCCCTTTGAGAAGTCAAAAGACAATGTCTAAATTTCTTTACTCAAGAGATAGCAGTGTGAACAACTTACAAAAATGGGAGTGACCAAAGGAAGAATAAAGAACAGAAACAGTTACAGCTAGTGGCTACTGGATAGTGGAACTAATACGGGGAAATGGGTGCAGGAGACTATTGCTTCCTATCATAAACTCATCTGTAGCTCAGTTTCCTCATCTGTAAAATGGCGATAATCATTCCTTCCTTAGAGATTATTGTGAGGATTAGCTGAGCTAACACATGTAAAGGGCAATAAATGACACTAGACACATAACTAGCATTCAATTTCTTTAATTTTTATTGTTTTAGCCCTTTGCATATGTTAATTTGATAAAAATTTTAATTGAAAAGGTGAGGTATTAGAGTTATTAAATGTGAACTACTTTTTCCAGACTCTAGCTAGAACGGGGTATAGGATATAAGAGCTATCGTTCTGTTTTGTGTTAAGATTAGAGACTATTGAATTTGCTTATAGACTGAATGATAGGAACCAATAGAAAAAACATGTTGAAGGTACAAGAGAAAAGTAACTGACAAGGTCTCTGAGGAGATAAGAGGGGGTGGAATTCAAAGCACAGGTTGAAATTTTTTGCGTGGAGAAAACAAGTGTCAGTCCTGAGGACAAAAATAATGGGACTGCAAGATTATTAAATTAGGGTCTATGGTTCATTCATCTTCAGAACTTCAGCATTTAGCATAATAGTAGGGCTAAGAAGATCTCACCATACACTCCTCTTGAACCCTTTTAAATTCTGTATACATGTATAAGTACCACCAATAAAATAAAGAATGAGACTTGAATTATCCAGCAAACTATCATATACAAATCTTCTTTGTTTAAAATCTTCTAATTCATAATTCTTATTCCCTTTTTTTTTCTTTTGAGATGGAGTCTCGCTCTGTTGCCCAGGCTAGAGTGCAGTGGCATGATCTTGGCTCATTGCAGCCCCTGCCTCCCAGGTTCAAGTGATCCTCCTGCCTCAGCCCCCCTCATAGCTGGGGTTACAGGCACACGCCACCATACCCAGCTTATTTTTGTATTTTTACTGGAAACAGGATTTCGCCATGTTGACCAGGCTGGTCTCAAATTCCTGACCTGAGGTGATCCACCCACCTCAGCCTCCCAAAGTGCTGGGACTACAGGCATGAGCCACCACACCTGGCCTATTCCCTTCTTTTTTATTACTTGGATTTTGATCCTATGTCTATTTTTTTCATATATAGGTATATATATATTTTTATAGATACATGTATATATATACATACATATATACATATATGTATGCATATTGACATATATAATACATACACACACATATATATATATATATATATATATATATATATTTTTTTTTTTTTTCTTCACTCTGTTGCCCAGGCCGGAATGTGGTAGCACTATCATGGCTCACTGGAACCTCAACATCCTGGGCTCACGTGATCATATGCCTGGCTAATTCTTGTATTTTTAGTAGAGACGGAGTTTCACTATGTTGGTGAGGCTGGTCTTGAACTCTAGACCTCAAATGATCTGTATGTCTCTGCCTCCCAAAGTGATAGGATTACAGACATGAGCCACACACCTGGCCACAAAACAAGTTTTCCTAGGATTCTCTCTTCAGTTCAGCACAAGACTTGGTAGCTTTCAAACTTGTTAAATATTCTCGTGACATTCTTTCACTCACAAGACCCTGCCAGATAGTTATTTTTGTTGAATCATGTTGATAAAATTAGATAACAGGATAATAACGGAATACTAATTGTAATGAAATAATTTAATAACATTTCCTAATATTATTTAAATACTAGAAGACATTTTGAAAAATAATATCTTTTAGTCTGGGCACGGTGGCTCACGCCTGTAATCCCAGCACTCTGGGAGGCCAAATCGGGCGGCTCACAAGGTCAGGAGACAGAGACCAGCCTGGCCAGCAAGGTGAAACCCCATGTCTATTTAAAAAGTACAAAAATTAGCTGGGCATGGTGGTGGGCACCTGTAGTCCCAGCTACTCGGGAGGCTGAGGCAGGAGATTCGCTTGAACCCAAGAGGCAGAGGTTGCGGTGAGTGGAGATGGCGCCATTGCACTCCCACTCCAGCCTAGCGACAGAGCTAGACTCTGTCTCAAAAATAATAATGATGATGATGTCTTTTAATACATTAAGAGAAAAATTTGCCAATTGCAATAATTATATATTTATTAATTTGATATTATAGGAAATTTTTGAAAGTCTCAAATCAATAATCTAAATTCCCACTTCTGGCCAGGCGTGGTGGCTCATGTCTATAATCCCAGCACTTTTGGAGGCCAAGGTGGGTGTATTACCTGAGGTCAGGAGTCCAAGACCAGCCTGCCAACATAGTGAAGTCCCATCTCTACCAAAAATAGAAAAAAAAGTTAGCTGGGCATGGTGGTAGGCACCTGTAGTCCCAGCTACTTGGGAGGCTGAGGCAGGAGAATTGCTTAAACCCACAAGGCAGAGGTTACAGTGAGCCGAGATTGTGCCACTGCACTCCAGCCTGGGTGACAGTGTGAGACTCCATCTAAAGAAAGAAAAAATTAGAACACTAAATTTTCATCTCAAAAAAACAGAAAAGGAGAGTAAAATAAGCCCAATGCAAGCAGAAGGAAGGAAATAATGAAGAGTAGAAATTAAGGAAATTGAAAACAGAAAAAAAATCAACAACAAAATAGCTAGTTCTTTAAACAGATGAATAAAATGACAAGCCTCTAGCAAGACCAATAGGAAAAAAAGTAGAGGAGATGCAAATTGCTACTAATATCAGGAATTAAACAGGGGCTATAACTGCAGACCTTGCAGATATTGAAAATTTCATAAGGGCATAACGCAAACACATACATTTAACAACTTAGATAAATGAGCCATTTCCTTGAAAAACACAAACTAGTCTGGGAGCAGTGGCTCACGCCAGTAATCAGAGCACTTTGGGAGGCCAAGGTAGGAGGATCGTTTGAAGCCAGGAGTTTGAGACCAGCCTGGGCCACATGGGGAAACCCCGTCAATGAAAAATTAAAAAAACATTAGCAGGCTGTGGTGGTGTGTGCCTTTAGTCCCAGCTACTTGTAAGGCTGAGAATCACTTGAACCCAAGAGGTCAAGGCTACTGTGAGCAGTGATCACACCACTGCACTCCAGCCTGGGTGACAGGGAAAGATCTTGTCTAAAACAAAAACCACACAAACTATCACAACTCGTCCAATATTAGATAGATTATTTAAATAGTCCTATAGCTAATAAGGGAGTTAAATTCATAACTTAAAATCATCAGGCCCAAATAGTTTCCACCAGAGAATTCTACTGAATGTTTAAAGAAGAATTAACATCAATTCTTCTCAGTCTCTTCCAGAAATTAGAAATAGAAATAAAAGAAACACTTTCCAATTCATGTTTTGTCAATTCATTTCTAAAAGTCAATGTTACCTTAATACTAAAACCAGACAAAGACAGGAAACTCCAGACCAACATTCCTTATGAATATAAAATCACACATTCTTATCAAAACATTAAGCAAACAGAAATTCAATAGTATAAAAAATTATTCTGCTACAACCAACTGGAATTTATTTTGGAGATTCAAAGTTGGTTCAGTATTTAAAAATCAATCTGGGAGAGGAGAAGGGAAAGGGCCTAAAAAATAAATAAATAAATAAATAAATAAAAATCAGTCTATATAATCTACCATGTTAACAAGCTAAATTAAAAAAAAATCACATTATCATAACCATTCATGTAGAAAAAACAGCTGACAAAATTCAAGGCTAGGTATGGTGGCTCACACCTGTAATCTCAACACTTTGGTAGGCTGAGGCAGGAAGATCGCTTGAGGCCAGGAGTTCAAGATCAGCCTCAGCAACACAGTGAGACCCTTTCTCTACAAAAAATAAAAAAATTAGGCAGGTGTGGTTGTGCATGCCTGTAATCCCAGCTACTCAGGAGGCTGAGCAGGGAGGATTGCTTGGGCCCAGGAATTCCATGCTGTAGTGAGCTATGATTGTACCACTATACTCCAGCCTGAGCA
>NW_016107331.1:968356-972443 GCF_001604975.1 Cebus imitator | reverse complement strand
TGACCAGGATGGTCTCGATCTCTTGACCTCGTGATCCACCCGCCTCGGCCTCCCAAAGTGCTGGGATTACAGGTGTGAGCCACCGCGCCCAGCCAGCAACTTTATTTTTAAAAGCTGTATAATAGAAACCATCTAGATGTCTTTCAATGGGTGAGTGGTTAAATAGTAGTACATTTATGCTGTGGAATATTATTCAGCAGTCAAAAGGGACAAACATTTTCTTTTTTAAATTAATGGGGCAAAAGGCTAGCGCGGTGCTTGCATTCTCCCCCCATTTTTTCTTTTGGTGACATGGTCTTGCTCTGTCACCCAGACCGGAGTGTAATGGTACAATCATAGCTCACTGCAGCCTTGAACTCCTGGGCAATGAAATGATCCTCCTGCCTTGGCCTCCTGAATAGTTGGGACTTCAGGCATGTGCCACCATGCCTAGCTAGTTTTTTAAAAATGTTTTGTAGCGGAGGCTGGGCATGGTGGCTTGTGCCTGTAATCCCAGCACTTTGGGAGGCCAAAGAGGGTGGATCATGAGGTCAGGAGTTCAAGAACAGCCTGGCCAAGATGGTGAAACCCCATCTATACTAAAAATACAAAAATTAGTATTTTTTTTAGTAGAGGGTGGTGGGTGCCTCTAATCCCAGCTACCTGGGGAGGCTGAGGCAGGGAATTTCTTGAACATGGGAGGTGGAGGTTGCAGTGAGCCATGATTGCACCACTGCACTCCAGCCTGGGTGACAGAGTGAGACTCTGTCTCAAAAAAATAAAAGAAAGAAAGAAAAAGAAAAAAAGAAAGAAAGAAGGAAAGAAAGAGAAAGAAAGAAAGAAAGAAAGGAAAGAAAGAAAGAAAGAAAGAAAGAAAGAAAGAAAGAAAGAAAGAAAGAAAGAGAAAGAAAGAAAAAAGAGAGAAAGAAAGAAAGAAAGAAAGAAAGAAAGAAAGAAAGAAAGAAAGAAAGAAAGAAAGAAAGAAAGAAAGAGGGAAAGAAAATGTTTTGTAGTGACTGGGTCTATGTTACTTGAACTCCTGGCCTCAAGATATCCTCCTGCCTCAGCCTCCCAAAGCACTAGGATTGCAGGTGTGAGCCACCATGCTTGGCACAAGTATAGGTTTTTAATAGGAATTTTAGATCTCAATTATAAGAAAATATGTTATATAACACTAACCTGCTAGCGAATCTTCATTCCCTTTCCAGTTCTTCACCAGCAAGTGGTGTGGTCTTGGACAAATTACTCGCTCTCTCTTTGCTTCAGTTACCTGTCATACGGGTAGATTGGAAAAGGGACAGGTAACCAAGAACCCATAATTCTACCCTGAATGGAATTTCCATCAGTTTACTGTAATACATTAAATTGTTTTCTTTTTTACTGCTTTTTACTTAAAATTTTTCTTTTTAACCATCATTTAAACCATCATTCTCTTTTTAACCTCATAATCATTCTCTCTTTAACCACCATCAACCATCTCATGTCTTTTTAACCATTTTTTAAACCATCATTCTCAGCAAACTAACACAAGAACAAAAAACCAAACACCGCATATTCTCACTCATAAGTGGGAGTTGAACAATGAGAACACATGGACACAGGGAGGGGGACATCATACACTGGGGTCTGTTGGGGGGTGGGGAGGCTAGGGGAGGGTTAGCAGGGGTGGGGATATTGGGGAGGGATAAAATTAGGAGAAATGCCTAATGTGGATGACAGGTTGATGGATGCAGCAAACCACCATGGCATATGTATACCTATGTAACAATTCTGCATGATCTGCATATGTACCCCAGAACTTAAAGTATTATAGTAAAAAAAATTCACATTTATATTATTTGTATTATGATAAAAATATTAATTTATTTGTTGCAGAAACACAATTTTATGACACAAATTAACATTTAAAGCAATTGCCCAATTTGAGGCTTTAAATTTTTAGACATTTCTACATGTTGGCTGATGTATGGGAGAGATTTTCTATTTTATTAGAAACTTAATTGAATAATAATTTCTTATTTGAGTCAAGATCTCACTTTATCATCCAAACTGGAGTGCAGTGGTGCCATCTCAGCTCACTGCAGCCTCGACCTCCAGGTTCAAGCAATCCTCCTGCCTCAGCCCCCCAAGTAGCTGGAACTACAGGCACATGCCACCATGCCCAGCTAATTTTTTATAGAGATGGGGTTTCACCATGTTGCCCAAGCTGGTCTCAAACTCCTGAGCTCAAGCAATCTGCCCACCTTGGCCTCCCAAAGTGTTAGGATTACAGGCGTGAGGCACCACGCCTGGCCAATAATAATAATGTCTTCATAATAATTTATCTTTGTGTGTTGAAACATCCCTTTTATAAACTGAAATAAAAATCTTTTATAGTTCTGGACAGTTTTTAAATGGAATAATATAGTTATGTCTGGTTTTAACATGGCAAGAATTGAAAAAGACATTTTTTTAAAAAAATTGCATACCCTTCATGTTGTGAAAGAGTAGGAAGAAATTTTTTTTCTTTTACTAAAGAAATATCAATTAAACTTAAAATATTAGGTCATTTGCTATGATGATTTTACAGTCTCAAATGGAAACAGATTTTAGCCTGGGGGTTGGATGGGGTAAGGATAGACATCTCAGGTAATATTTTCAATGCTATGGTGATTTTAGAGATTTTTTCTATGCACTTGCTTAGAGTGGAATAAATACATAAGTCTAGCAGTTTAAATATGTACTTTAAAACTCTACCAACTTAAAATACAAACAGCTGTTATAATGCAATAAGAAAATAAATAATCCAATTTTTAAAATGGGTGAAAGGCTTGAAGAGTCACTTCACAAATGTATATGAAAGGCTAAAAAGCATATGCAAAAATCTTCAGCACGTTAGACACACTGGTGCATGCCTGTAGTTCCGGCTACTTGGGAGGCTGAGGTGGGAGGTGGAGGCTCACTTGAGCCCAGGAGTTCAAGACTATCCTGGGTAACATAGTGCCACCCTGTCTCAAAACAAAACAAAAAAATAAATAAAAAGTTCCCTTTTAAAGAAAGGTTCAGCAACATTAGTCCTTAGAGAAATGAAAATGAAATCCAAAATAAGATATCTCTACACATCCACTAGATTAACTAAAAGTAGCAGATTGACAACACCAAGAATTGACAAGGATGTAGGTAACTGGAACTCTCATACACATCTGGTGAGAGTGTAAAATGGTACAACATCTTGGAAAACAGCCTCACAATTTCTTACCATGTGACCCAGCAATTACATTCTTAAGTATATACCCAAGAGAAACAAACAAACAAAAAAATGTGTCCACACAAAGACTTGTACCTAAACGTTCATAGCGGCTTAATTCATAATATAGCCCAAACCTAAAAAGAACCCAAATGTCCATCAGCAGGGAAATGAATAAACTGTAATCCATTCACACAATGAGAATCACTGACACACACAACAACATGGATGAAGCCAAAAGCATTAAACTGAGTGAAAAAAAAGCCAGACGAAAAAGAGTCCATATAATGTGATTCCATTTCTATTAAGATCTGTAATTGGCAAATCTAACCTATATTGACAGAAATCAAATTAGTACTTGCCTGGGACAGGGAGTGGAAAAGAGGCATGAGGGAAGTTTCTATGGTAACGGAAATGTTTACTATCTTAACTATGGCAGTGATGGTTACATAAGACCATATATTTATTTATTTATTCATTTATTTATTTATTTTTTGAGATGAAGTTTCGCTCTTGTTGCCCAAGCTGGAAGTGTAATGGGGCCATCTCGGCTCACTGCAACCTCCACCTTTCAGGTTCAAACAATTCTCCTGCCTCAGCCTCCCGAGGAGTTAGGATTACAGGCATTCGCCACCACGTCCAGCTAATTTTTTGTATTTTTAGTAGAGATGGTGTTTCACCATGTTGGCCAGGCTGGTCTCGAACTCCTGACCTCAAATGACCCACCCACCTGGGCCTCCCAAAAGGGCTGGGATTATAGGCTTGAGCCACTGCACCCAGCCAAGACCATACATTTAAATAGATGTGTTTTATTTTATGTAAATTATATCTCAATAAGTTGGCAACACACACACACACACACACACACACACACACACACAC
>NW_016107331.1:952081-968237 GCF_001604975.1 Cebus imitator | reverse complement strand
TTGCCCAGGCTGGAGAGCAATGGTGCGATCTCCGCTCACTCCCAGGAGGTGAACGCTTTAACCCAAGGTGAAGCCGATCAACAAGCTGAATGAGGGAGATGTCCCGCTTGGGGTGGCCGATAAGGTGTCCTGGCACTCTGAGTACAAGGACAGCGCCTGGATCTTCCTGGGAGTGCCTCCTTATGAACTGGCTGAAGAGGACATCATCTGTGTATTCTCACAGTGTGGGGAGATTGTTAACATTAATGTCGTGCGGGACACGAAGACTGGGAAATCCAAAGGATTCTGTTTCCTCTGCTATGAAGACTAGAGGAGCACAATTCTGGCCATTTACAATTTTAATGGGATCAAGCTCAAAGGAAGAACTATCCAAGGATCCTGTATCTAACTATCGAGCTCCTAATGACTCAGAAGAAACGGGTGATGTGACCAAAGAGCTTCAGAAGGGCTCCTGTGGCGCTCGTACCCCTCACCAAGTTCGCCTGAGAGCTCTGAAGATAAAAAATCAACAAAAAAAGCATAAAAAAGACAAAAAGGAAAAATACAAAGCGAAAGAAAGAGAAAACTGATCAGTTGGTACAGGCAGAGCAACCATCCTCTTCGTCATGCTGAAGTAAGACAGTAAAGGAAAAGGGTGACCCTGGCCCTAAGAAGCACAGCAGCAAGAGCTCAAGAGAGCTCAGCAGTTACAGCCCAGGGTGGGGCGGAAGCTTCCTGAGGCCAGGACTGCCTACTCTGGTGGAGCAGAGGACCTACAGAGGGAGCTGAAGGAGAAACACAGGCACAAGCACAAGTCCTCAAGCAGGAGGGAGGCAAGAAAAGACCTGGGATAGGGACACAGGGCGGAGCTGAGACACACATTCTAGCCCGTACAACTGGTGTTCCAAAGGGCGTAGTCATAGATGTGGAAGTAGGAGCCAGGATAAATCCCACAGGCATAAAAGGTCCCAGAGCTCTTGGGAGCAGAAGTCTTCGAATCCCAGTGACCTTAGGCGTCACTGAAGATTGTTCAGCTGCTTAGTAGATTTGGAAATAATTATATTTTTTAAATGCAGTCAAATTCAATTGGGTTGTTACTATTTATTTTTTTTTAATTTTTTGAGACAGAGTTTCGCTCTTGTTGCCCAGGCGCGATCTCAGCCTAGCGGCAACCTCCGCCTCCCGGGTTCAAGCGATTCTCCTGCTTCACCCTCCAGAGTAGCTGGGATTACAGGCATGCGTCACCATGCCCGGCTAATTTTATATTTTTGCTGCGAACGGGGTTTCTCCATGTTGGTCAGAGGCTGAGGCAGGAGAACTGCTTGAACTTGGGAGGTAGAAGTTGCAGTAAGCCGAGATAGCGTCACTGCCCTCCAGCCCAGGAGACAGAGTTAGACTCCATCTCAAAAAAAAAAAGAATTGTGCTAGGTAAATAGAAGATGTCACTATACCTACAATGCTTCCTTTGAAAACACCCACATCCTATAATAAAGGAGCTCACAGGTACATTTGATGCACAATGTTAGAAATGCTAACGTACCCTTTAAAAAAATAGTTTTCATCAATAAACTTAGTGTTCAGAAAACACTATTGCAATCTAATCTGACTATAAATGATACCAATATTTTTAGAATATAGTGGCTGATTAAAATTGCCTTTTTTTTTTTTTCTGGAAGAGTCCCCCTTATTTTAAAAAAAAAAAAAACACCTGATTTAAAAATATGTTAAGGCCAGGCATGGTGCCTCACGCCCATAATCCCAGCACTTTGAGAGGCTGAGGTGGGTGGACCACCCAAGGTCAGGAATTGGAAACCAGCCTAGACAACACAGTGAAACCCTGTGTCTACTAAAAATACAAAAATTACCCAGATATGGCCGCGGGTGCCTGTGGTCCCAGCTACTTGGGAGGCTGAGGCAGGAGAATCACTTGACCCCGGGAGGTGGAGGTTGCAGTGAGCTGAGATCATGCCACTGCACTCCAGTCTGGGCAACAAAGCAAGACTCTGTTTCAGAAAATAAATAAATAAATATATGTTAAAATATTGGGTAGTATTTTACTCTTAACGAAAATATATGATTAAAGACAACATGAAATGCTAAATACTACTGTTGAAAAAGTGATTTTGTAAATATAATATTCAGTTAAGGTATGTAAAACTTTAGGTGATTAGTTTTATGAAAGTTCTTCATCTAAAGTTTTTAAATTTCTCAGAATTTTCCTTTGATTAATTAGGTATCATAATTGACATTGGTCCAAAGTTCTGACAAAAGATGTCAAACCATCTCTCCACACTGGTACGTGTAAAGTTATTCATCTTATTCATTAAAATTATATTACTTATTTAAATTAGATTACTTTTCATAACTATATCCCCCAAAAGATAAATAACTAAATGAAATCCCAATTTAGCCATTCCTTACTAATAGCCTTTATTTAGGTTTTAGGCCCACACTATTGGATTGTTCCAGAGTATTCTTATATATGTATATTTTTGCTCATGTGCAAGAGTTTCCGTAGGGTTTTGTTTGTTTGCTTGTTGGTTTTGATATAGAGTCTCTCTCACCCAGGCTGGAGTACAATGGTGCAGTCTCAGCTCACTGCAACCTCCTCCTCCTGGGTTCAAGCAATTCTCCCATCTCAGCCTCTAGGGTAGCTGAGATTACAAGAATGTGCCGCAACACCTGGCTAATTTTGTATTCTTAGTAGAGATAGAGTTTCACCATGTTGACCAGGCTGGCCTTGAACTCCCAACCTTAAGTGATCTGCCCCCCTCAGCTTCCCAAAGTGCTGGGATTACAGGTGTGAGCTACCACGCCTGGCTGAGTTTCTATAGAGTTTATAAGTAGAATTGCTAAGCTGCAAAATTAATTTTCTTTTTTTCCTTTTTACCTTAAATTTGTTTACTATGAAATACGTCAAACACATAAAGGTTATTATATGATGCCTATGTATCATTGAAAGAATAACAGTTAAAGTCTTATCAGTGTGTCCACTACCCTGCCTAATAATACTTGAGTATGTATTAGTATGTGTGTGTGTGTATATATATGTGTGTGTGGTTTTTTGTTTGTTTATTAGTTTGTTTGTTTGTTTTTTGAGACAAGTCTCACTCTGTCACCAGGCTGGAGTGCAGTGGTGTGATCTCGGCTCACTGCAACCTCTGCCTCCTGGGTTCAAGCGATTCTCCTGCCTCAGCCTCCTTCATAGCAGGGACTACAGGTGCAAGCCAACACGCCCCAGCTAATTTTTTTTGTAGTTTTTGTAGAGACGGGATTTCACCACATTGGCCAGGATGGTTTCAGTCTCTTCACCTTGTGATCTGCCTACCTCGCCTCCCAAAGTGCAGGAATTACAGGCATGAACCACCATGCCTGGCACAAATATATATATTTTAAGTCAATGATAAAGCATTTCCCATCAACATTTGTGACCCACAAATGACAAGCATTAACTATTACAGTATATACAAGGAAATTTGTAGCTTTTAATATCTTCTTGAGGAAACAAAAAAAGTTAAAAATAAATACACTAATCATTCAACTCAAGAAATTGAAATAAGCACTAAAATTCATATGGAATCTCAAGGGCTCGCAAGTAGCCAAAACAATCGTGAAAAAAAATTTTTGGAGGCATCACACTTCCTGATTTCAAAACATATGACAAAGTAATGGTAATCAAGACAGTGTGGTATGGGCATAAAGATAGACACAGACCAATGGAACAGAATAGAGCCCAGAAATAAGCCCTTGTGTATATGGTTTATGGCCTTCAACAAGGGTGTCAGGGCTACACAGTGGGGAAAGTGCAGTTTCTTCAATAAAATGTGTTGGGAAAACCGAAGGTCTATATGCAAAAGAATGAAGTTGGAGTCTTATATTATATACAAAAATTAAGTCAAAATGGATTAAATATCTAAATGCAAGGCCTAAAACATAAAACTCCTAGAAGACAATATAGCAGGAAAGCTTTAGGATATTAGATTTGACAATGATTTCGTGAAATGTGACACCAAAACACAGGCAAGAAAAGTGAACATAGACAAATGGGACTTCATCAAGCTTAAAAACTTCTGTGTATCCAAAGAAGCAACTGATAGAGTAACAAGGAAATCTATCGAATGAGGAAAAATATTTGCAAGTCATACAATGGATAAGGGGTTAATATCCAGAGTATATAAGGAAGTCCTATAACTCAATACTATCAACAAAAAATAACCTGATTAAAAATGAGCAAAGGACTTAAATACACAATTGTACGAAGAAGATATTTTAACATCAACAAGCATATTAAAAGATGCCCAACATCAATAATCATAAGAAAAATGCAAACTAAAACCACAGTGACATGTCATCTTACACCATTAGGATGGCTGCTATCAAAAGAACAGAAGGCTAGGCACAGTGGCTCAAGCCTATAATCCCAGCAGCCCAGGAGTTCAAGATTACAGTGAACTACATTTGTGCCACTGCACCCAGCAGTGCAAGACCCTGTCTCTTGAAAAAAAAGAAAAGAATAAATGTTGGCAAGAATGCAGAGAAATTGTACTGCTGGTGGGAATATAAAATGGTGCAACCACTATAGAAAACAATATGGAGATTCTTCAAAAAATTAAAAATAGAATCACCATAGAATCTAATAATCTCACTTCTGGGTAGATACCCAAAATAACTCAAGGCTGGACCTTGAAGAGCTATTTGCACACCCATGTTCATTATAGCGTTATTCACAATAGCCAACAGGTAGAAGCGAACCAAATGTCCATCAGCGTTTGAACAAATAAAGAAAATGTGGTATATACATGCAATGGAATATTAAAGAGTCTCAAATAGAAGGAAATCACGCAATGTGCAATAATGTGGATGAAACTGGAGGACATTATGCTAGTGAAATAATCTAGTCACAAAAAGGCAAATACTCTATGATTCCATTCACATGAAATATCTAAAATAGTCAAAATTATAGAAACAGAAAGAAAAGAAAGAGGAAGAATTAGTGTTTAGTATGCATAGAGTGTGAGTTTTACAAGATAAAGAAGTTCTAGACATCCGTTGGACAATAATAAGAAAATGAATATACTGAACACTTCTGAACTGTACACTTAAAAATGGTTAAGATGAGGTAGGCATGGTAGCACATACCTTTAATCCTAGCTACTTAGGAGGCTGAGGTGGGAGAATACTTTGCGTCCCGGAGCCCAACACTAGCCTGGGCAACATAGCAAGACCTCATCTCAGTATAAAAATAAAATAAAATATAAATTTAAAAAATAAAAAAATTGTTTAAATTGTTAAGATGGTAAATTTAATGTCATATATTGTTTTATCACAATAAAAGAAAAATAAATTGAAAAAATGCAAGAAAAAAACTTTTAAAAAGGGAAATCACGAAAGGGCCAGAAATCTTTGAAATGGGATGCTAAAAATAATAAAGATTAATTAAGCCAAAATCTGGATTTTGTTAAAGATTAATAGGATACAACGAGAAAAAGGGAGAAGATACAAATAAACAAAATAGCGTCTTTTCCTAGAAATATCTGAGGACCGTTGAACAGTACTTTCTCTTAAACTAGAAAAATCATTTAAGGCCGGGCGCAGTGACTCAAGCCTGTAATCCCAGCATTTTGGGAGGCCTAGGTGGGCAGATCACGAGGTCAGGAGTTTGAGACCAGCCTGGCCAACATGGTGAAACCTCCCTCTCTACTAAAAATACAAAAAAATTAGCCAGGCATGTTTGCACGCCTATAATTCCAGCTATCTAGGAGGCTGAGGCAGGAGAATCGCTTGAACCTAGGAAACGGAGTTTGCAGTGAGCCAAGGTCACACCACTGCATTCCAGCCTGGGTAACAGAGTGAGACTCTGTTTAAAAAAAAAAAAAAAGGAAAGAAAGAAAAACCATTTAATCTTTAAAATCAAAGCAAAATGCACATATCAGTATATACTTCCTCATAAACTGAGGCTTCCTAACAGACCAGTTCGAATCAATGCAACGTATGCTTCCCTGTGAGAGAAAATTTAATTAAATATGGATTAGTAGTTAGTGGTTTCTGCTGGAAGACTGTGTGATTGTTAGAAAAGAAAAACACTCAACTGGCTGTGACACTCCAGTGATATCTGCCTGAGGCCTTTCTTTATTAAGGTAAGAAAAATTTAAAATGATTTTCTATATCAATCAGGTTTGTAGAATTACTTTATAAAAATAATAATATTGATGTGATAATGATGATAAATCCACTCTACCTCACATTAATCTAGGATAACTGACTTTTTTTTTTTTTTTTTTTTTTCTGAGTCTCGCTCTGCTGCCAGGCTGGAAAGCAGTGGCACGATCTTGGCTCACTGCAACCTCCGTCTCCCAGGTTCAAGTGATTCTCCTGCCTCAGCCTCCTGAGTAGCTGGGACTAGAGGCCTGAGCCACCAGGCCCAGGAATAGCTGACTTTTAATGTAATACTTTCCTTTCTTTTTACTTGCAACATACCAATGACCCCAAATTCCAGACATCCTGTGTGCCTGGGTTTTTTGCTATTGTTACCTTTTTTTTTAGCCAGGCTTGCTTCTGATTAGTTTCTAATTCTCTCATTTAATCTGTTCCTACTTCCTAGAGAACAATAAGACCTCAACTGAGACAAGCAAAGAATCTTTGAACCATCTGTCCATGGTCCAAAAGAGAGTTATTATCACCACCATTTAAATGAAACTTATTATCGCCGCCTTTTAAATGAAACAACTCAGACTGAAACAAGTTGAGACTTAGATTACCTCCCTATTTGTGAAATGCTTCTTCCATTATTCCATCCTTACTTTATATATATAAAGTTTCTCATACTTTCTTATTGAAAAGGTTAAAAAGGGCTCAAAACATAGACAAGCAAAAAGGACTTGAAAATACCCATCATACAACTTATAGACAATCAACCTAAATACCATGATGAATCTCTTTCTGGTATTAAAAAAATAAATGCAAAAGAACAAGAAATTAAAAGAACTTTGGAAGACTTTTATTCATGACATATGGAAAGATTTCCTTTTTTTTTTTTTTGAAATGGAGTCTTACTCTGTCTTCCAGGCTGGAGTGCAGGTGCCATCTCAGCTCACTGCAACCCCTGCCTCCCAGGTTTAAGCAATTCTCCTGCCTCAGCTTCCCAAGTAGCTGAGACTAACAGGTGAATGCACCACAGCCAGCTAATTTTTGTATTTTTAGTAGAGATGGGGTTTTGCCATGTTGGCCAGGATGGTCTTGAACTCCTGCCCTCAGGTGTTCCACCTGCCTCGGCCTCCCAAAGTGCTGAGATTACAGGCGTAAGCCACCGTGCCCAGCCAAGTGAATTACACTTATTATTATTATTATTATTATTTTGAGATGGAGTTTTGCTCATTGCCCAGGCTGAAGCACAATGGTGGAATCTCAGCTCACCACAACCTCCGCTCCTCGCCCAGGGTTCAAGCGATTTTTCTGCCTCAGCCTCCCAAGTAGCTTGGATTACAGGCATGAGCCACCACGCCCAGCTAATTTTGTATTTTTAGAAGAGACGGGCTTTCTCCATGTTGGTCAGGCTGATCTCAAACTCCCAACCTCAGGTGATCCTCCTGCCTCGGCCTCCCAAAGTGCTGGGATTACAGGCATGAGCCACTGCTCCCGGCCTTACACAATTCTTTATTAATCAAGGTGCTTGGAGAATAGTGTGGAGGGTGTCACCATTTGAAGGAAAGACAGATGGAAAGAAGTGTGCAATTTTTTCAGGACTCCCAATAAGTGTGGCAATCTCTTATTTCACTAAGGGGTGTAACAGGTAAGCATTGGCTTTTAGCTTTCGAATAAAGTGATACACATTCCAAACATGGAAAGAAATGTTGGTTTAGGAGTAGGGAGCAGTATTTCAGATTGCTGTTTTGGTACTTAAAACATATGAAAATCTCTTATGCCCCCTGCTATCTGTGTAATAGAACCTGTGGTGGAGATTGTGATTGTCTTTGCTGGGCTTTTAATATTCATCTTTATGTTGCCCTGAATGCATACATGAAGTTTCTGCACCAGAGACAGATTATTATGACATAATAATTACTGTGCTGGATTCCCTTGTCCTAGTTATTATCCCTGGGGGGATGTGATGAGAACCAGATGTCATCCTCTATGTAATGAGGTCCATACCGTAAGAATTCGTAGAAAATGAATCTGGGCATTTATATAGAAGAGAAAGGCAACTGTCCTCCTCCCCTTCTAAAAGGAGAGAGAGAGAGAGAGAGAGAGAAAGAGAGAGAGAGAGAGAGAGAGAACATTTACCCCTGAAAGGCAAGATGGAGAGGATCCTGGGTTCTCACTCCAAATCTTTTCTTGATTGATTGACTGATTGAGATGGCCCACTCTGTCCTCTAGGCTGGAGTGCAGCAGCATGATCATGGCTCATTGCAGCCTCAACCTCCCAGGCTCAAGCAATCTTTCTATCTCAGCCTCCCAAGTAGCTGACACTACAGGGGTGTGCTGCCACACCCAGCTAATTTTTGTGGTTTTTGTAGAGACGGGGTCTCCCTATGCTGCCCAGGCTTGTCTCAAACTCCTGGGTTCAAGCAATCCTCCCACCTTAGCTTCCTGAGAAGCTGCGACTACAGGTGTGCCCCCACCATGCCTGGCTAATTTTTGTATTTTTTTGTAGAGATGTTGTGGGGGGGTGTCTCACTATATTGCTAGTCTCGAACTCCTGACCTCAAGTGATCCACTCCCCACAGCCTCCCAAAGTGCTGGGATTACAGACGTGAGCCATCGTGCTCAGGCTCTCTGTCAATTTTCTCTGGGTCATCTCTATGGTTCTCTCTTCCAAGTTCATAGAATCTATTCTCTGACATCTATATTCGGCTACTGAGCACAATTGGTAAGGTTATATTACTTCTATTTTTCAGTTCTATAATTTCCACTTCTGTCTCATTTATATTTTTTTGCCGATACTTTCTATTTTCTCATTTGTTTCACATTTGTACCTGTCCATCAAAGCATTTTTATAATGACTGTTTAAAAATCCTTGTCAGCACCACATGTTCTCACTCATAGGTGGGTGTTGAACAATGAGAAACATGGACACAGGGAGGGAAGCACTACACACTGGGATCTGTTGGGGGGAAATAGGGGAGGGACAGTGGGGGTAGGGAGTTGGGGAGAGACAGCATGGGGAGAAATGCCAGATATAGGTGAAGGGGAGGAAGGCAGCAAATCACACTGCCATGTGTGTACCTATGCAACAATCTTGCATGTTCTTCACATGTACCCCAAAACCTAAAATGCAATAAAAAAAAAGAAAAAAATATCCTTGTCAGATAACTCTAGTGTCTGTGTTATCCCACTGTCAGTATCTATTGTCTTTTCTCATTCAAGTTGAGACTTCTTTTGGTTCTCAATTTAATGCGTGATTTTTCTATTGTATCCTGGACATTTTGGGCATTGTTAGGAGACCCTGGATCTTATTAAGTCTTCTTTTATTTATTTATTTATTTAGAGACAGAGTCTCACTCTGTTGCTCAGGCTGGAGTGCAACGGCGCGATCTCAGCTCACTGCAACCTCTACCTCCAGGTTCATGCAATTCTCCTGTCTCAGCCTCCTGAGTAGCTGGGACTACAAGCGTGTGCCACCATGCCCGGCTAATTTTTTTGTATTTGTAGTAGAGACCGGGTTTCACCATATTAGCCAAGATGGTCTCAATCTCCTGACCTTGTGATCTGCCAGCCTCAATCTCCCAAAGTGCTGGGATTATAGGTATAAGCGACCGTGCCCGGCCTAAGTCTTCTTTTTCAGTAGGGCCCTGCTGATGCTGCCAGCAGGGAAAAGGGGTAAAAATCTAGTCTATTCATATGGACTCCACTGACATTCCACTCTACTGGAGGGGCTGGAGGAGGCCAGGGAAGGGCACTGTTACCATCAAGTGGAGGGCAGAGCTTTAGGATTCCTACACTTACCTCCTCTGCACCATCCTAGAGTAGAGGAGGGGTGCCTCATGACTGCCAGGCAAGGATGAATATCTAGGCTCTTGACTCAGTATTTGCTGACTGACGGGGCAGAAATGTGTTTCTATGCAATTTGGCTGGATTAGGACAGTTTTGTCAAAAGATTTCTGTCTGCCAGACTGTTCCTTTCCTCATCTGTTGGCAAAAGAAAGCAGGGAAAAAAATGGGGGAATTTTTTGTCTACATGCATTGACATTTTTGGGTTGTGGGCTCCTCCAGCACCTAGTTCAGAATATATAAGGGGCAAAAAGAAAACCCAGAGAGCCAAACACCATGTTGTTCCTTAAGTTTCAGCATCCCTGGCCATTCCACCTCCTTCTCTCCACCTTTCAGAATCTTCTTATGTTTGCTTTATCCATAATGTCCAGGGTTTTTTAGCTTACTTAAAGAGAAGAATAAGGGAAAATTCATCTGCTCTATCTTTTCTAGAACCAGAAGTCCAGCTCCCTTAACAGAAGATATTGCTTTTTTCCCCCTGGGTAACACTACTGACTATACCTGGAGGAATGGGAGAAACTTTTCCAGCAAAAATAAAATCTAGGCCAGGCACGGTGGTTCACGCCTGTAACCCCAGCAGTTTGGGAGACCAAGGCAGGTGGATCACCTGAGGTCAGGAGTTTGAGGTCAGCCTGGCCAACATGGTGAAATCCTATCTCTACTAAAAAATACAAAAAATTAGCCAGGAATGTGGTGAGCGCCTGTAATCCTGCAACTCAGGAGGCTGAGGCAAGAGAATCGCTTAAACCTGGGAGGCAGAGGTTGCAATGAGCTGAGATCATGCCATTGCACTCCAGCCTAGGCAATCAGGTGAGACTCCATCTCAAACAATAAGAACAATAACTAAATAAAATAAAATAAAAAAAAATATATATATATATAGATATGTCTCTATTCTTCTAAACAAGTTGAGGGGGTCCTTCCCAAGGGCCTCTGCTGCCCAGTATGTCCACAGTTCACTAAAAGAGGAGCAAGGGGGGCACATTAGGAAAAGTAGAGTCAGTACAGATTTGTAAGAGAAAAGCAATTTGTTAGGGGTGGATTATCAGCATTTTAAAAATCCCCCCACATCCCCTACTTGTATAATAGGAAAAGGAAACATATATTTAGAAAGGGAGCTTTAAAAGGTCACAACTAAAGAACTATATATCTTTTTTTCACTTAATTTTTGATGTGTTGCCCAGGCTTGTCTCAAACTCCTGGCCTCAAATGATCCTCCCACCTTGGCCTCCCAAAATGCCACTGTACCTGGCCAAAAATACAAACAGTTTTTTCCCCAGGACTCCCCGTCTCTATGCAATGATTAAATAAAGAAAAAAAATACTTTCCATTGTCTTTCGGTCTTTACTTAATTTAGGTCTTTACTTAATTGGATCTTTAACTTCTCACTCTAGGCTGTCTATCTAATAATTTAAAAAAAACCAAGCAGATTATAGAGGTGAAAAGGTGAACTTGATGTAGACACAATGGTCACTAAAGACCAGACTTACATAACTGCTGAGGTAATGAGCAATATAAGTGTTCATCTTCTTATTCTGTGGCTCTTTTTTTGGTTGAACCAGCAGATCTGCCCATGGTTTGATGATTGATCATGCCTGAAGCTGGATGTATCAGATGTATTTTTTAAAGATTCACCTTTTCATCTGCTTTTGATATTTTCTATCTTACGCTGCTAACTGACCTCTTTTTTCTCATAAGAGCTTTTTTCGCAATGTGAATATTGAACTGGTTATTGCAAGCTTTCTTATTAAGACAAACATCCAGGCTTCTACAGGATCTCCCCTTTTTCTGAAATGTACCCCTCATTTCTTGCTTGCTCTGCTTATACATTTCTACTTTCTCTGCTTCTGATGGCTTCTGATTTTTCTTGTCCTGTTTATAGTTTATCTGAATTGGCTTCTCTTGCAGAGTTCCCTGGTTCTGATGATGGAGTTCCTTGAGAATCTCTATTCTCTGCTGTAAGATTTGGCATTCATTCTCTAGCAAAGCTGCCACCAACTGCAATGAATGGGTGTCATGGCTCAGTTTCTTCACCTGTTCCTCCAGCTCATGCTTAGCTGACGCTTGATTATTTATTGGGGTTTGGAAATCGACTCCATTATTTCCGAGAGTTTCACTTACGTCTTTCTGAGATTTATGATACGATTTTATCAGTTTGCTGAGCTCAGTGTGTTGTTTACTCCAGTGTTCTGCTTCCTGTAGTAACTGCTCCATGTTGTTCCTAATTTTCATAGTTTCTTCTTGAACACTAAGGAGTCTGCTTTTTGCTTTTTCCTGACTTTGTTGAGTTTCATTAAGAACTTTTTTTTCTTCTAAATGATTTACCAAATCTCTTGCAAAAACTTGTACTGTGTTTTCAAAGTTCTGGTTTTCCAATATCATCTCCTGTTTCTTTTCATTCTCTTCTTTTTCTGGGTCTAAACTAACAGGCAGGTTTGTTGATAACATTTCATTGATTTTGTCAAGTCCTCTGATGTTTTCTTTGTGGGCTGATACATCCTCAGAAATATTGGTTTCCCCAAAAAGTTCTTTTGCTTCTGTGATCTTCTCTTCAAAACCTGCCATATTTTTAAGAATGTCTTTAATTTCTTTTAAGAGATTGTTAAACTTCTGTGCAGTCTGTTGTTCTGTGACTTGATGGCTGCCATTCTTTAGAGAAGGGAGAGAGCCCCAGAAGGAAGGGGAAAGTGACCCAATTTCGAATAAGGCAATGGTAATCTTAGGGTCCAGGGATTCTTGATGAGGATCAGGAGCAGGGTTAAGAGTTTCGGAGAGGGTGGGCATCTCAGCTGACTTAGCAGAGCTGGCCATCAGGACAGAAGGAAAGCAGGAAACCTTAGAGACTTCAGGAAGAACAAGTGATGGTCTTTCGTGCAAATGTGGGTGGAGATTGTGGAATCAAGCAGAAGTCAGAGACCAAAGTTAAGGATTAAAACTGGGGAGATGCTGTTTAGGTGGAAGGTGGCATCTCAGACAGCCTTTGGGGGAGAAAGGCTGGGAAAGGGGACTGGAGCTAGGGCTCCATCTCTCTTCCCCTAGGCACCTGGCTTTTATTCTCTGGCCCTAGCAACCACATCTTTATTGTGTCACTGCACCATTGTGGCCTATCCCCAGCGTCTGTCTCCTTTGTGTCACAATGGAAGCCTCTCCAATTCCTGCTCAGTGACTCATGCATCAAAAGCAACCTTGGGCTACCCCTACTCCTCATGCCAGAAAGAGCTCTACAACAGCTCTTCCCCTCCTTAATTTCTAGGTTGCTATTCATCTCAGTCTAAGTGCACTCAGTTACTTCCCTACCTCACCCCTATTCCCCCACAATCCTGACCCCAACCATAGCATGTTTTGACCCCTTAAGGGCATGGCTGAGTCCTCTCTGGTGAGGTCCCCATCCTTTCATGGCACCTAGAGGCTTTATTGCTCCCATTCTAAGAGAGTTGTGACTGTAAAAGAAAGTTATCCATACAAAATGAAACCTCGGAGTGCTACACCTTTTGTGATTTTAGGAAAGTAAAGCCAGGAGTCCAGATGGATTAAAGACTTAAACATAAGACCTAACACCATAAAAACCCTAGAAGAAAATCTAGGCAAAACCATTCAGGACATAGGCATAGGCAAGGACTTCATGACCAAAACACCAAAAGCATTGGCAACAAAAGCCAAAATAGACAAATGGGACCTAATCAAACTCCACAGCTTCTGCACAGCAAAAGAAACAGTCATTAGAGTGAATCGGCAACCAACAGAATGGGAAAAAATTTTTTCAATCTACCCATCTGACAAAGGGCTGATATCCAGAATTTACAAAGAACTAAAACAGATTTACAAGAAAAAAACAAACGAGCCCATTCAAAAGTGGGCAAAGGATATGAGCAGACACTTTACAAAAGAAGACATACATGAGGTCAACCAACATATGAAAAAATGCTCATCACTGTTCATTAGAAAAATGCAAATCAAAACTACACTGAGATACCATCTCATGTCAGTTAGAATGGCGATCATTAAAAAATCTGGAGACAGCAGATGCTGGAGAGGATGTGGAGAAATAGGAACACTTTTACACTGCTGGTGGGAGTGTAAATTAGTTCAACCATTGTGGAAGACAGTGTGGCGATTCCTCAAGGACCTAGAAATAGAAATTCCATTTGAACCAGCAATCCCATTACTGGGTATATATCCAAAGGATTATAAATCATTCTGCTATAAGGACACGTGCACACGAATGTTCACTGCAGCCCAGTTTACAACAGCAATGACCTGGAACCAACCCTAATGCCCATCGATGATAGACTGGACAGGGAAAATGTGGCACATATACACCATGGAATATTATGCAGCCATCAAAAACGATGAGTTAGGGTCCTTCGTAGGGACATGGATGAACCTGGAAACCATCATTCTCAGCAAACTGACACAAGAACAGAAAATCAAACACTGCATGTTCTCACTCATAGGTGAGTGTTGAACAATGAGAACACATGGACACAGGGAGGGACAGCAGGGGATGGGGAGTTGGGGAGAGATAGCATGGGGAGAAATGCCAGATATAGGTGATGGGGAGGAAGGCAGCAAATCACACTGCCATGTGTGTACCTATGCAACAATCTTGCATGTTCTTCATATGTACCCCAAAATCTAAAATGCAATAAAAAATTAAAATAATAAAATAAAAACAAAAATATTCTACTGCTGCAAGAAGGGACTATCTGAATGGTTATTTATAATAGTAACACAATTACAAACTGGGGCTTTTCTTGGCTTTGAATATAGGCATTCTTCAAGACACGCTTGGCAGCCTTACTCACGAATCACTTACATCAGGTGATAGAAGACCTTAACCATTATTTTTCAGAGTAACTTATTAGCAGGGTGTGGGGATGTGTGCCTGTGGTCCTGGCTACTTGGGAGGCTGAGAAAAGAGGATCGCTTGAGCCTGGGGGGTTGAGGCTGCAGTGAGCCATGACTGCTGCTTAGTGCACTCCAGCTTGGGCAACACAGCAAGACCCTATCTCAAAAAATTTAAAAGTTGGCCAGGTACAGTGGCTCACATCTGTAATCCCAGCACTTTGGCCTGGATCACTTGAGGCCAGGAGTTTGGGACCAGCCTGGGCAATATGACAAAACTGCATCTCTACTAAAAATGCAAAAATTAGCTAGGTGTGGCAGCACATGCCTGCAATCCCAGCTTCTCAGGAGCCTGAGGCACAAGAGTTGCTTGAACCCAGGAGGCAGAGGCTGCAGTGAGCTGAAGTCACAGAGCAAGACACTGCCTCAAAAAATTAAAAACTAAAAAGCATTTAAAACAGGTAAATTCTATAGTGGGTTATAGAAGAGTAACAAGTTTATTAAACTTCTTTTATTTTAATAAACTGCTTTATTGTCTTTTTGTTCTTAGGAGTCAGGTCTTGAGACTATAGAACACAATCAAAGAATTTCTTGTGTATGACTTTTTCCTGGCCTTCAAAATCTTGCTAGCAAGCACTTTAATAGAAAGTTCCTTCCAATCTTAGGGGAAAACTCATACTCAGTTTTTTTTTTTTTCCCCTAGAAAAGAGAAATTCATGTGCTTGCTTTCTTCTCCAGTTACCAACTCACTTTGGCTCTAATTCCCCAGAGCCTCGTGCTCGTCTTTCAGCCAGCTGGGCTCCGGGCCATCATCACTGACTACTCATAGAGACAGCAGGGTTGGCCTTTGTTTTTACTTGAAAAAGGAACACCTTTTCTAATTTACACAGTGACAGCACAGATGCTAGCAATTGTCCTTATGCTTTAATTCCATCTTAGAAGGTTCAACATTGCTCCTTATTTCCCCCTTTGACTCAAGCATCATTTAAGACAATTTCTTAATCTTCAGGACAAGGGGAATTTTTTCTGATTCGTTAATTTCTAGCTTTGTCATATCGTACTCAGAAAATGTCTGTAGTATCTAACTTTTGAAACTGACTGATATTTTCTTTTTGACCTAATAGATTATCAGTGTTCATGTATGTTCTCTGGACACTTCTTGTGTTTGCAGCTTTTGTATGCGTCAAACATAAATCTAATATTACCCTTGTCTTGATTTTTTTAAATAAAAAGTGGTTTGAAAGTAGCTTGGTGGGCCGGGCACGGTGGCTCAAGCCTGTAATCCCAGCACTTTGGGAGGCCGAGGCGGGTGGATCACGAGGTCAAGAGATCGAGACCATCCTGG
>NW_016107331.1:949391-951869 GCF_001604975.1 Cebus imitator | reverse complement strand
AAAAAAAAAAAAAAAAAAAAAAAAAAAAAAGTAGCTTGGTGAAGTTAGGAAGATAATTTTTTTTTCTTTAATCTGAAAAGAGCTGGGTGCAGTGGCTCACATCTATAATCCTAACACTTTGAGAGGCTGAGGTGGGTGGATCATCTGAGATCAGGAGTTCAAGGCCAGCCTGGCCAACAGGGTAAAACCCTGTCTCCACTAAAAAAAATAAAAATAAAAAAAATAAAAATTAGCCGGGCATGGTGGCATGCATCTGTAATCCCAGCTACTCAGGAGGCTGAGGCAGGAGAATCACTTGAACCCAGGAGGCAAAGGTTGCAGTGAGCTGAGACTGCGCCAATGCACTCCAGCGTGGGCAATAAGAGCAAAACTCAATCTCAAAAAATAAAAAACAAAAAACAAAAACAAACAAAATCTATAAAGGACTTAAATATTTCCCCTACGACTAGAATGAATTCCAATTAACAGTTGTTAATTTTATTGGAATTTGTTTATACATTACGCACTGAAAGGTATACAGATGTTGAGAAACAAGAATGGTCCTCTTGTCTCTATTGACCCATATTCTCCAGTGGATAACCTGGAGGTTAAACACATTTGGACTGTTTGACAATTTCTATCCACTAATTTTCACATAGCTTAATGACTTAAAAAAAGTTGGTTGGGCATGGTGGCTCATGCCTATAATCCCAGCACTTTGGGAAGCCAAGGTGGAAGGATCACTTAAGCCCAGGAGTTCAAGACTAGCCTGGGCAACATGGTGAAACCCCTGTCTCTACTAAAAATAAAAAATTAGCCAGGTGTGATGGCACACATCTATAGTCCCAGCTACCTGGGAGGCTGAGGTGGGAGGATGACTTGAGCCCATGAGGTTGAGGCTGCAGTAAGCCATAAGTGTGCCACTGCACTCCAGACTGGGCAAGAGAATGAGACCCTGTCGAAAAAAAAAGAAAGAAAAGAAAAAAACTGCAAAAAGCTGTTCCTAAAATTGTTAAGACGACAACTTGTGTCAGATTTTTCTTTCATTTTCTGTTTCTGGGGTGGAGGACAGAGTCTTTCTCTGTAGCCCAGGCTGGAATGCAGGGGGACAATCACAGCTCAATACAGCCTCAAACTCTGAGGCTCAAGCAATCCTCCTGCCTCAGCCTCCTGAGTAGCTGGGACTACAGGCACGCACCACTACACCTAGCTAGTTTTTTTGGTTTGTTTGTAGCGACAGGAACCTCACTATGTTGCCCTGACTGGTCTCAAACTCCTGGGCTCAACTAGTCCTCCTGCCTCAGCCGCTCAGTGTTGGGATTGTAGGCATGAGCTGCTGTGCCTGGCCCAAATTTCTCTCTCTTTAAAATAAGATTGCCTTTACAGAAATATAAAATCAATGTTCTCCTTTAACGCATTTGAATTTCAAAATGAATATCAAAATATTGAATGTAGGCTGGGCGCAGTGGCTCACACCTGTAATTCCAGCACTTCTTGAGCTCAGAAATTTGAGACCAGGCTGGACAACATGGTGAAACTCCTTCTCTACCAAAAATACAAAAAATGAGCTGGGCATAGTGGTGTGTGCCTGTAGTCCCAGCTACTCGGGAGGCTGATGTGGGAGGATCACTTGAACCCAGGAAGTAGAGTCTGCAGTGAGCCGAGATCGCACCATTACACTGCAGCCTCAGCAACAGGAGTGAGACCCTGTCTCAAAAATAAACTAATTTAAAAAAATTAAATATAGAATGTTTCATTCATGATTCTTTTGGTACCAATAGACAGAGACTAAACTTAAACTGGCTTAAGCCAAATAAACTGAGGCAGAAAGGGTGGAGTGTTGAGAGTGTCAATGACTCATGTAACTTAACATGGTTAAGTTAACCAAGAAACCTATGGTTTCCGACATGCCTAGGTACAGGGCCTGAAGTTAATTAGGGCTGGACCTCACTGTTTCTGAGTTGTCTCTCTTTATGCCATCATTCTTAGGATTCTTTCGCTACATGGTGGTATCAGGTAGCTCCAGGTTTATGTCCCACAAACTGAACAATCCTGGAGGAAAAAAATTTATCTTTCCTTACAGTTCTAACAAAAATGCCAAGGCTGGCATTGATTGGTCCAGGTGGCTCTGTGCTCATGGAGTTTTGAGGTGGGTCAGCTCATGGACTGGACGAGGGACAGAGTGGCATGACGAGGGGCAGTTATCAGAAAAGAGGGGAATGTAGTTGGGCATGGTGGCTCACACCTGTAATCCCAGCACTTTGGGAAGCCAAGGCAGACAGATCAGCTGAGGTCAGGAGTTCGTAACCAGCCTGGTCAACACAGGGAAACCCTATGTCTACTAAAAATACAAAAATTAGCCGAGCATGATGGTAGGCACCTGTAATCCAAGCTACCAGGGAGACTGAGGCAGGAGAATCGTTTGAACCTGGGAGGCAGAGATTGCAGTGAGCCAAGATCACGCCACTGCACTCCAGCCTGGGCAACAGAACAAGACTC
>NW_016107331.1:944044-949358 GCF_001604975.1 Cebus imitator | reverse complement strand
AAAGAAAGAAAAGAAAATAAGAGAATGAGTGTCTGTCTGAAAAAACCAATAAATGCCTACCACATTGTGTCTAAAACAGAATAATAGCACAAACCTCTGCTTTCTGTCCAAATTAAAGATACTCTGTACCCCTTGGAGATTCTGATATCTCTCCTATAAGACTTCTGCAGGCTGGGCGTGGAAGCTCATGCCTGTAATCCCAGCACTTTGGGAGGCCAAGGCAGTGGATCACTACTAGGTCAGGAGTTCAAGACCAGCCTGACTAACATGGTGAAATCCTGTCTCTACTAAAAATACAAAAAAAATGAATCAGGTGTGGTGGCATGTGCCTGTAATCCCAGCTACTCAGGAGACTGAGGCAGGAGAATTGCTTGAACCCGGGGGGTGGAGGTTGCAGTGAGCCAAGATCATACCACTGCACTCCAGCCTGGGTGATGAGACTCTGTCTCAAAAAAAAAAAAATAAATAAATAAATAAATTTTGTGCAACTAATAATTAGCCTTGATAATAATCACTTATTAACTCAGAGATAAAAATCCTTTTTATGTGGGAATCATTTTTTAACCTTTTATTTTGGAAAAAAAATTAGATTTAGAAAAATAGTACAGTATTTCCATGTATCCTTCATCCAGTATCCCCAAAGTTTAACTTCTTATGTAATTATAGTACAATTATCAAAACTAACTTCAGCACGATGCTACTAACTAAACTACAGATTTTACTAGGGTTTCACCAGTTTTCTCTCTAATGTTCTTTTTCTGTTCCAGGATCCCACACTGCATTTAGTCATGTCTAGTTTCCTCTGTGACAGGTCTCAACCTTTCCCCATTTTTCATGACACTTCTGAAAAGTATTTATCAGTTATTTTGTAGAATTCAATTTTCAGACAATCTTCCCTTTAGAATGGCTACCTACAAAGGCACTACTGCATCTATAAGTATCATACAAATAACGATGATTAAAATCACACCTTGATGTCCAGATGCAGTGGCTCACGCCTGTAATCCCAGCACTTTGGGAGGCTGAGGCAGGTGGATCACCTGAGGTTGGGAGTTCAAGACCAGCCTGACCAACATGGAGAAACCCCGTCTCTACTAAATATACAAAATTAGCCAGGCGTCGTGGCACATTCCTATAATCCCAGCTACTTGGGAGGCTGAAGCAGGAGAATCACTTGAACCTGGGAGGTTGCAGTGAGTTGAGATCACACCATTGCACTCCAGCCTGCGTAACAAGAGCGAAACTCCATCTCAAAAAAAAAAAAAAAAAAATCATACCTTACATAAAATCCTCATAAACATCAAGACTCTAACCCTTGAATGGTCACCACCAATCAGATATTACTCTTTGGTTTTCTTTGTTTTGTTTTGAAATAGTTTCTTTTTGTTGCCCATGCTGGAGTGCAGTGGCGAGATCTCGGCTCACTGTAGCCTCCACTTTCTGGGTTCAAATGATTCTCCTGCCTCAGCCTCCTGAGTAGCTGGGACTACAGTTGTGTGTGCCACCATGCCTGGCTATTGTTTTGTATTTTTAGTACAGACGGGGTTTCACCATGTTAGCCAAGTTGGTCTCAATCTCCTGACCTCATGATCTGCCCCCCTTGGCCTCCCAAAGTGCTGGGATTACAGGCACAAGCCACCGCACCTGCCTATTCTTTGGCTTTAAGAAAACCTATTAAACAATTACATAAAATTTACATATATGTATACCTATATTTTGGAGTCAGGATCTGGAGTGCAGTGGTGTGATCACAGCTCACTGCAGGCTCAAACTCTTACGCTTGTTGGAAATAAGTTCTCAGTGCCACAGAGAAAGACCAGCACTTGGAAGAAAAGTTTCTCAGCAAGGCGAAGTTCACTTCTGCAGAAGGGTGCTGCCTGCCCCTGCAGCAGTCACAAGAGCACACCAAACAAAGGAAGGGAGGAGTTTTTATCCCTAACACAGTTCCTGTTTCTGTGTCCTTCCCCTACTGGCTGGAGTTGGACCACACAATCTGAACTGCTCTAGATTGGCTAAGACTTTAAACTTTTTCTAAATAGCGTAAACATGAGTTTTGTGGACTTTTTGTGCATTTTCGTGAACAGAGGAAAACAAAGGAAGGGGTAGGATTGACTTTTAAAGCTGAGTCTTTGAAGAAGAACTTAGTTGTCCCAACAGGCTCAAGCCATTCTTCTGCCTCAGCCTCCTGAGTCACTGGGATTACAGGCAAACGCCACCATGCCCAGCTCAAATATTTTTCATTAAACCCAAAACTTTCACTATATCAAAATTATTCAAACATATTTGAGCAATGAAATAAATGATTGTATTGGATTATAACCTATGAAACCATAGGTTGTTGAATGAATAAACAAGTAAGTAAATACAGGAAAATAGACACTACTTCTTTATCAAATAATTCCAATTAATACATAGGAAAAGAATAAGGGAAACAGAAACCCTCCTTAGAACACCACTGTAATAATTATTGCAGGCAAGATCTACCTAGGGGTGCTAAAATTAGGAGGGAGAAACAGAATATCTGCATAGTCTCAAAGTATCTCCCTTAAGTCTCAAAGTAATTAACAAGATGTTTGTTAATTACAAACGAAAAGATAGTAACTTCATAGTTGATAAACCCAGTAGACAGCTGTCTTAATGAAGTAATCAAAGCTAACATAACCAGAAATACGACATATTGACATCAGGTACCCATTTGTATTGATACAGGGGTTAAGTAATTACTTAGGCAGGTAAGATACAGAAATTCTGGGTCAGATTTCCCTTTTTTTTTCCTCGAGGGAGTCTCACTCTGTTGCCCAGGCTGGAGTATTGCAATCTCGGCTTACCACAACCTACGCCTCCCAGGTTCAAGCGATCCTCCTGCCTCAGCCCCCCGAGTAGCTGGGACTACAGGCCTGCACTACCATGCCTGGCTACTTTCTGTATTTTCAGTAGAGAGGGGCTTTCACTATGTTGGCCAGGCTGGTCTCAAACTCCTGACATCGTAATCTGCCTGCGTCGTCCTCCCAAAGTGCTGGGATTTCAGGCGTGAGCCACCGCGCCCAGCAGGTTTCCCTTTTAATGACAAATAGCCCCCAAGTCATTTTCTTTTCTAACAAAGAGCCCCCTGTAAAATCGAGCTGCAGACGTAAACAAGCAAGCTGGAAGCTTGCACGGGTGAATGCCAGCAGTTGTGCCCACAGGAATAGACTACCTGGGACTAGGCATGTTCAAAATGGCGGCTCCGTCTTCTCTTGCTGCCAGCCGAGGGTGTGGTAAGCAGCGGACAAGAGGCGCCAGCCCAGGGGAAAGCTCATTTGCATAGTAAGATTGGGGTGGGACGACCAGCTTCCCCCCTCCCCCCGCTGCTCTGTAAACGTCACACCTGGTCAAACCAATCTGTGAGCCCGGGTCAATCAGACATCGCCTCCTCAAGCCTGTTTATAAGCTCTGCTGCATTTGGCTGATTTTCTCTTTTTCCGAGCCTCTGTCTTTCAAGGAGCTGTTCTCCCTCTCCATTCTTCTGTAAGCTTTCCAGTCCTTAGCCCACCCACATGTGTCCCTGTCCTTAATTTTCTTGGCGCAAGATGACAAACCTCAGGTGTTTACCCCAGACAAGGATGCTGCTTCAAACAATACACTAAGAAAAACTTACCACTCTTGTGGCATTTTTGCCAAAATGGCATCACCTTGATCTAATAATGATCAGGATTAGACAAACACAAATGGAGATAAACTGCTATTGTTATGTTTTAGGCACCATGTGGTAGGCATCTGTTGGTTTTGCCTCTGACAGAGTCATTTCTCATATGAAAAATTATAATATGGAAATGTTTCGGTATAATACAAAATATTTTTGTTTTATATAATTGTTTAATAGGTTTCTTTAAAATCAAAGAATTATAGCTGGCTAGGCATGGTGGCTCACATCTGTAATCTTAGCACTTTGGGAGGCCGAGGTGGGAGGATCTCTTGGGTACAGGAGTTAGAGACTAGCCTGAACAACATAGTAAGACGTTATCTCTCAAAAAAAAAAAAAAAAAAAAAAGAGAGAATAATAGCTGCTGATTGGTGATAACTAATCAACTAATTAAGGGTTAGAGTCTTTACATTCACAAGGAATTCTATGCAGGGTATGATTTTAAGCACAATTTTGTGATGCTTTTAGATGTGGTAGTGCACTTATAGGTAGCCAATTTAGAGGGGAAATTGTCTGAACATTGAAATTTTTATTCAAAAATCAAAAAATACACAACCTCCTTTCCTCAGCATATCCTCTTTTCTGTAACCACCAGGTGGTGCTATGAGCCTTAAAAATTACTACACGAATGTTTCTCCTTTTTTTGGTGGCATAATAACTAACTATAAAATAAGTGGAACCTTAGAGATATTCTCATCCAAAGTCTTTGTTTTTTCTCAGAATTTGGGAGTGTAGATTCTAAGAGGCTTGCCCAATGTTACAGATAGTTATGAGAGCTGGGGTCAGAGTCCAAGTCTCCTGCCTTATTAAAGTTGCTGGAGAGGCAGGTTCTGCAGACACGAGGCTACAGAAGAATTTTTAAAATACCTTCTAAGTGTTATACAGAAAAAGGATTATGAAGCAGAGCACTGTGGCTCGAGCCTGTAACCCTAGCACTTTGGGAGGCTGAGGAGGGAGGATCACCTGAGGTCAGGAGTTTGAGACCAGCCTGGCCAACATGGTAAACCCCCATCTCTACTAAAAATACAAAAAGTAGCTAGGCGCAGTGGTGGGCACCTGTAATCCCAGCTACTTTGGAGGCTGAAGCACAAGAATCACTTGAACTGGGGAGGTGGAGGTTGCAGTGAGCCAAGATTGTACCACGGCAATCCTGCCTGGGCAACAGAGTGAGATGCTGTCTCACAAAAAAAAAAAAAAAAGGAAACAAAAAGAAAAAAAGGATTATGAGGAAGAGCAGGCTTTCCACACGGATGGGACTGGCTTGTTTTACAAGGATACTGGCAAACAAACCTATGTAACACAAGTGACATTTCAACTGTCGAAAATGTCGAGACCAGAGGCTCACAAGAACCTAACACTACATTACTCCAAAAGCTACAGTAATCACTAGTTCAACGTTTGGAGTGGCTTCACAGAGAGTGACTACTGCATATGATGAGAATCAACTCTACGTAGAAATAAATGTAACAAAAGAAGCGCCATATTTCTGAAAACTCTAAAACAGTGTTGAAAGATATTAAAGCTTTAAACAAATGGAAAAATATCTCATGTTCATGGGTTTGGAGACTCAATATTGTTAAGATAGGCCGAGCGCGGTGGCTCACGCCTGTAATCCCAGCACTTTGGGAGGCC
>NW_016107331.1:937958-943189 GCF_001604975.1 Cebus imitator | reverse complement strand
AAAAGAAAAGCAAGCAAGTTGAGGGATGTGGGGGATAGAAATTGGCAAGCTGATCCTAAAATTCATATGGATATTCAAGGGATCTAGAATAATCAAAACAATCTTGGAAAAGGAGAATGAAGTAGGAAGACTCATATTCACTGACAGTGATCAAGGCAGTGTGAAAGGATAGATACACAAGGCTGGGCGCGGTGGCTCACGCCTGTAATCCCAGCACTTTGGGGCCAAGGCAGGTGGATCATCTGAGGTCAGGAGTTTGAGACCAGCTTGGCCAACATGGTGAAACCCATCTCTACTAAAAATACAAAATTAGGCGGGTGTGGTGTCACATGCTTGTGATTCCAGACTCGGGAGGCTGAGGCAGGAGAATTGCTTGAACCAGGGAGGCGGAGGTTGCAGTGATCTGAGATCGTGCCATTGCACTCCAACCTGGGCAACAAAAGCAGAAACTCCGTCTCAAAAAAAGAAAAAAAAAAAGATAGACACATAAACCAGTGGAACAAAATAGAGAGCTCAGAAGTAGAACCACACTAATAGAGTCAACTGATTTTCATCAAAGATACAAAGGCAATTCAATGGAGAAATATAGTCTTTTGGAACAAATGGTGATGAACAAATTGGACATCTATATGCAAAAATAATAAACTTTGACACATAGTCACACTTTAGACAAAAATTAACTTTAAATAAATCGTAGATTTAAATATAAAATACAGGCCGGCACGGTGGCTCATGTCTGTAATTCCAGCATTTTGGGAGAACAAGGCAGGCGAATTGCTTGAATTTAGGAGCTCGAGACCAGTCTGGGCAACATGGCAAGACCCAGCTACTTGGTAGACTACGGTGGGAAGATTGCTTGAGCCCAGGAGGGCAGAGGTTGTGGTGTGCAGAGATCGTGCCACTGCACTCCATCCTGGGTGACAGAGTGAGACCCTGTCTCAAAAAAAATAAATAAATATAAAACACAAAGCTGTAAAACTTCTAGAAGCCTGGGCACAATGACTCATGCCTGTAATATCAGCACTTTGGGAGGCTGATGCGGGCAGATCACCTGAGGTCAGGAATTCAAGACCAGCCTGGACAACTTGGTAAAATCCTGTTTCTACTAAAAATACAAAAATTAGCCGGGAGTGGTGGTGGGTACCTGTAATTCCAGCTACTTGGGATACTGAGGCAAGAGAATTGCTTGAACCCAGGAGGCAGAGGTTGCAGTGAGCCGACACTGTGCCACTGCACTCCAACCTCGGTGACAGAGTGAGACTTCATCTCAGAACAAAACAACAAAAAGCCACTTCTAAAAGAAAACACAGGAAAAAGTATTTGTGACTCCTGATTTGGCAATGAGATTTTAGATACACTATCAAAAGCATAATCTATGAAAGAAAAATTTAGGCCGAAGGCAGTGGCTCACGCCTGAAATTCCAGCACTTTGGGAGGCTGAGGCAGGCAGATCACAAGGTCAGGAGTTTGAGACCAACCTGGCCAACATAGTGAAAACTCCTCTCTATAAAAATACAAAAATTAGCCAGGTGTGGTAGCTTGTGCTGTAGTCTCCCAGCTACTTGGGAGGCTGAGGCAGGAGAATCGCTTGAACCAGGCAGGAGGAGGTTGTAGTGAGCCAAGACCACACCATTGCACTCCAGCCTGGGCGACAGAGAATTCCATCTCAAAACAGACAAAAACATTAAAACAGAGATCTTAAGACTGACGAAGAGCAGACTCTTTGTAGCAATAATATACCAAATTCCATCCTGACTTTACTGTGGCATCACATATCAGATAGCAGGCCCTGAAAGTGAAGTATTTTACCCTGAAATATATTTGCTTGGTTTTTTTTTTTTTTTTTTATTTGATTTTTTTTTTTTTTTTTGAGATGGAGTCTCACTCTGTTGCCAGGCTGGAGTGCAGTGGTGCCATCTCGGCTTACTACAACCTCTGCCTCCCGGCCTCAAGTGATTTTCCTGCCTCTGCCTCCTGAGTAGCTGATATGGAAGGTGTGGTAAGAAACATGTGCCATCCATGGCAGATATCTGCCATGCCCAGCTAATTTTTGTATTTTTAGTAGAGACTGGGTTTCACCGTGTTGGCCAGGATGGTCTCGATCTCTTGACCTCACGATCCTCCTGCCTTGGCCTCCAAAGCACTTGGATTACAGGCGTGATCCACCACGCCCTACCTTTTTTGCTTTTGAGACGGAGTCTTGCTCTGTCACCAGAGTGGAGTGCAGTGGTAGGATCTCGGCTCACTGCAACCTCCGACTTCCTAGTTCAAGTGATTCTCTTGCCTCAGCCTCCCAAGTAGCTGGAATTACAGGCTTGTGCCACCACGCCCAGCTAATTTTTGTATTTTTAGTAGAGACAGGGTTTCACCATGTTGGCCAGGATGGTCTCGATCTCCTGACCTCATGATCCGCCCACCTCGGCCTCCCAAAGTGCTGGGATTATAGGTGTGAGCCACCATGCCCAGCCTCCTTGACGTATTTTTTAAATGGCTCTGCAAAGCTGACTCTTATGGGGGAAATCTGCATTCTGTAGAGAAACTTCTTCCCTTTCCAGATCTTTTCCTGACTCAAGAGAGATTGAGAATCTAGCACCTTTTTTTTTTGGGACAGGGTCTCACTCTGTCACTCAGGTTGGAGTGCAGATGTGCATTCTCAGCTCACTGCAGCCTTGACTTCCTGGGCTTAAGTGATCCTCCCACCCACCTCAGCCTCCCAAGTAGGCGGGACTACAGGCCACCAAACCCAGCTAATACTTTTTTTTAAGAGATGAGATCTCACTGTGTCACCCAGGCTGATCTCAAACTCCTGGGCTCAAGTGATCTGCTTCAGCCTCCCGAAGTGTTGGGACCGTGAACCGCCACACCTGGCCAAGTCTGGCACCTTTTTAGGTGTGGTAAGAAACATGTGCCATCCATGCTCTTTGAAGCCTGCTACCTGGAGGCTTCATCTGCATCATAAGAACCTTGGTCTTCAGAAACCCTATCTTAATCCAGACATTCCTTTCTATTGATTCCAGTTCTTTAGATAATGACTTAATTTTTTTCAGCCATCTGCCAATCATAAAATATTTGAATCCACCTATGACCTGAGACCCTCCCTGTCCCCACTTCAAGTTGTTCCACCTTTCTTTCTTTCTTTCTTTCTTTTTTGAGATGGAGTCTTGCTCTTGCAACCTCTACCTCCCAGGTTCAAGCAATTCTCCTGCCTCAGCCTCCTGAGTAGCTGGAATTACAGACGTGTCCCACTTTTCCAGACTGAACCAATGTACACCTTACATGTATTGATTGATGTCTGCCTGTGACTTCTGTCCCCCTAAAAGGTATAGAGTCAAGCTGTAACCCAACCACCTTGGGCACATGTTCGCAGGACCTCCTGAGGCTGTGTCACCAGTCATAATCCTCAGCCTTGACAAAATAAGCTTCCAAATTGATTGAGACTTGACCCAGATACTTTTTGGTTTACATGATAAAGGACTTATATTCAATATATAAGGAATTCTTCAAATGCAGCAATAGGAAAACAACTCAGTTTTTTAAATGGACAAAATATCTGAACAGAACACTTCACCAAAGGAGATATATGAATGACAAATAAGCACATGAAAAGATGCTGTTGGCCAGGAGTGGTGGCTCACACCTGTAATCTCAGCACTTTGGGAGGCTGAAGCAGGTGGATCACCTGAGGTCAGGAGTTCAAGACCAGCCTGACCAACATCATGAAGCCCAGTCTTTACTAAATACAAAAGATTAGCCGGGCGTGGTGCCACATGCCTGTAATCCCAGCTACTTGGGAGGCTGAGGCAGGAGAATCACTTGAACCTGGAAGGCTGAGGTTGCAGTGAGCTGAGATTGCACCATTGTACTCCAGCCTGGGCAACAAGAGTGAAACTCCATCTCAAAAAAAAAAAAGAAGAAGCTGAGACTGTGTCCACCCCTCGAGCACAGAGCCTCACCCTCTCCACTCCACCGCCCATCCTCACCTGCCGCCAGCTCACCATGGATGATGATATCGACGTGCTCGTCATCAACAACAGCTCTGGCATGTACAAAGCCAGCTTTACAGGCGACGATGCCCCCTGGGCCGTCTTCCCCTCCATCATGGGGAACCCGAGGCACCAGGGTGTGATGGTGGGCATGGGTCAGAGATGGACTCCTATGTGGGCGAGGAGGCCCAGAACAAGGGAGGCATCCTAACCCTGAAGTACCCCATCGAGCACAGCATCATCACCAACTGGGACAATATGGAGAAGATCTGGCACCACACCTTCTACAATGAGCTGACTGAGGCCACCCAGAACCCCAAGGCCAACCACGAGAAGATGACCCAGATCATGTTGAGATCTTCAACACCCCAGCCATGTATGCTGTCCCTGTATGCCTCTGGCCATACCACTGACATTGAGATGGACTCCAGCAATGAGGTTACCGACACTGTGCCCATCTACAAGGGGTATGCCCTCCCCCACTCCATCCTGCATCTGGATCTGGCTGGCTGAGACTTAACTGACTACCTCATGAAGATCCTCACCAAGTGTGGCCACAGCGTCACCACCACAGACAAGCAGGAAATGGTGCATGATATCAAGAAGAAGCTGTGCCATGTCGCCCTGGTCTTTGAGCAGGAAATGGCTATGGCAGCCTCCAGCTCCTCCCTGGAGAAAAGCTATGAGCTGCTTGTCAGCCAGGTCATCATCATTGACAAGGAGCAGTTCCTCCGACCCTAGGCGCTCTTTCAGCCTTCCTTCCTGGGCATGGAATCCTGTGGCTTCCACAAAATTACCGTCAACTCCATCATGAAGTGTGACGTGGACATCCACAAAGACCTGTATACCAACACAGTACTGTCTGTTGGCACCACCATGTACCCTGGCATCACTGACAGGATGCAAAAGGAAATGACCACCCTGGCACCCAGCATGATGAAGATCAAGACCATTGCTCCTGGGCCGGGCACAGTGGCTCACGCCTGTAATCCCAGCACTTTGGGAGGCTGAGGTGGGCAGATCACGAGGTCGGGAGTTCAAGACCAGCCTGGCCAACATGGTGAAACCCCATCTCTACTAAAGATACAAAAAATTAGCCAGGAATGGTGGCAGACACCTGTAGTCCCAGCCACTCTGGAGACCGAGGCAGGAGAATCATTTGAACCTGGGAGGCGGAGGTTGCAGTGAGCTGAGATTGTGCCATTGCTCTCCAGCCTGGGCAACAGGACAAGACTCCATCTCAAAAAA
>NW_016107331.1:913377-936928 GCF_001604975.1 Cebus imitator | reverse complement strand
AAAAAAAAAAAAAAAAGAAGAAGAAGAAAAAGAAAGAAAGAAAAGAAAGGATGCTGTCAACATCATTTTTCATTTAGAGGAAGGCAAAGTACAAAGCAATAAGATGCCACTACATACACGTCAGAAAATTTAACATAAAAAAACAAACTAACAATAACAGATGCTGTCAAGTATTTGAAACAAGGTTACTGTCTTTCCTTGCTAATGGGAATGCAAAAATGATAAAGCCATGTTGGAAGACAGTTTCCCAGTTTTTAATGTTCAACATAGACATACCATATGACCTAGTAGTCCTTCTCCTAGGTTTTCAAACCCACCCTGACTTGAAAACATGTCCGCATAGAAACCTGCATGTGATTGCGTATAACACCTTTATTCGTAATTACCAAAAACCAGAAGCAACCAAGATGTCCTTCAATAAGTGAATGAGTAAACGAACTATTCAGCAAGAAAAAATGGGAAGTACTATTTATCCACACAATCGCATGGATGAATCTTGTTTTTTTTTCTTTGAGACGGAGTTTCACTCTTTCACCCAGACAGGAGTGAAGTAGCAAGATCTTGGCTCACTGCAACCTCCACCTCCCAGATTCAAGCCATTCTCCTACCTCAGCCTCCTGAGTAGCTGGGATTACAGGCAGCCGCCACTACACCCAGCTAATTTTTGTATTTTTAGTTGAGACAGGATTTTGCCATGTTGGCTAGGCTGCTCTGAAACTCCTGACCTCAGGTAATCCACCTGCCTGGACCTCCCAAAGTGCTGAAAATCAGATATGAGCCACCACGCCCAGCCACATGGATGAATCTTAGGTGGATTTTGCTAAGGAGGAATAAAACAGACTAGAAATGCTATATATTGAATAATTCCATTCACAAGACATCCTAGAAATGGCACAACTATAGGGATGGAAAATGGATCAGTGGTTTCTAGGGACTAGGGAAAGGAAAGAAGACATTAACTACAGAAAGCACAGGCTGTTCTTTACGGTGATTAAACTAACACACATGGTTCTGCAGGGATGGATATAGGACCCTATGCATTTACCAAAACCCATAGAACTTATAGCAAAAAGGATATATGAGGCCGGGCACAGTGGCTCACCCCTGTAATCCCAGCACTTTGGGAGGCCAAGGCCAGTGGATCACGAGGTCAGGAGATTGAGACCAGCCTGGCCAACATGGTAAAACCCCATCTCTACTAAAAAAAAGAGGATATATGAAAACTTCATGCATGAAAATTTCAAAAACAAAATCAACCAGATCAAGGATACAAGGGATATGATTAGACTGTGACTATGCTGAATGATTTACTTCCAAAAAGTAGGGTATGGAAAGGGGGAAGGAATAAAAGTAAATTCATAGTGGGGGAATCTGGCAGCCATCACCTTAAACAAGTGATTGAAGTTAATATCACCAGTAAAGGGACAAATAATTTTTCTGTGCCTCCTATGTGATGCACTGAGAAGAACAAATCACTTGAATAATATTCATAGCCAAAACATGTAATACAAATCTAAGCATGAGAAAACATCAGAAGAAAACAAAATTGAAGGACATTCTAGAAAATAACTGAATTATTCAAAAAAGTCAAGATCATGGCCGGGCATGGTGGCTCATGCCTGTAATCCCAGCACTGTGGGAGGCCAAGACGGGTGGATCACCTGAGGTCAGGAGTTAGAGACCAATCTGACTAACATGGTGAAACTCTGCCTCTACTAAAAATTCAAAAAATAGCCGGGCATGGTGGCAATGCCTGTAATCCCAGCTACTCGGAAGGCTGAGTCAGGAGAATCGCTTGAACCCAGGAGGCAGAGGTGGAGGTTGTTGCAGTGAGCCAAAATCACGCCACTGCACTCCAACCTGGCAACAGAGCGAGACTCCATCTAAAAAAAAAAAAAAAAAAAAAAGATCATGAAAGCAAAGAAGGACTGGGGAACTGTTTAAAGGAGACCAATGAGCCTGACAACGAAATGAAATATGCAGTCCTGGACTGGCTCATGACTGGAAAAAAATGATCTATAAAAAGCATTATTGAGACAATTAAATTTGAATACAATCTACAGATTGAAACCCAGACATCAGTACTTTTTAAAGCTCTTGGTAGATTTCCATGTGCAGCCAAATTTGAAAACCAGTAGGGTTCTTCCATAGAGTTCCTCCCGTGGTCTTCATTTAGCCCTCACTGCTGGCGCAGTTAAACCAGGCAGTTTCTAACTCCTGCATAGTGTCTCAGAGTCTTTAGGAAGCTCTGAAGACAGAGAGATTATAAAGATGACATGCTATAAACCTAATATTGGCATGCTTTTACAATAATTAATAAGACAAATGATTATGAAACTGCATTAAAAGAATTGCAGAGGGCTTAAATGATGTAAATAATTAATCTTCCTTCCTAATTACACTGATGTTCCTTAGTCATCAATTCTGCCTTGTTTCTTAATTTCTAAAGACAAGCTTCGATTGCTAAAGTAAAAAGGCCAGCTTGTACAACACAGTGAAACCCCATCTCTACTAAAAATACAAAAATTAGCCCAGTGTAGTGGTGGGCCCCTGTAATCCCAGCTACTCAGGAGGCTGAGACAGGAGAATCGCTTGAACCTAGGAGCCGGAGGTTGCAGTGAGCCAAGACCACTGCTCTCCAGCCTGGGCGACAGAGGAAGACTCCATCTCAAAACAAAACAAAACAAAACAAACAAACAAACAAAGCAAAAGGGCACACAATGAAATCAACACAAGAGTAAGGTTAAGAACGAAAGTAACTTGTCTCTAGGTGTCAGATTTCAGTTCTCGACTGTCAGTACTAGGAGCCATTCGGTCTTTTCCGTCTTGTTTTGTTTTGCTTTGAGATAGGATCTCACTCTGTTATCAGGCTGGAGTGCAGTGGTGTGAACTTGGCTCACTGCAACCTCCGCCTCCTGTGCTCCCGCCTCAGCCTCCCAAGTAGCTTGGACCACAGATGCATGCTATCATGCCTGGCTAATTTTTGTATCTTTTGTAGTGACAGGGGTCTTGCCATGTTTCCCAGCATGGTCTTTCCTTTCCTATTTCCTCTGGGCCCAGAACACCATACGGGACCTTTTCACCTCCTCATAGTTTTTCACTATTTATATGTGCTGAAATCGCCAAGAAATAAAAAGCAATAGCACTGCCACCACATTCATCCCCCAGCTAGGGCCCTGCCTCTCCTCACTTTCCAGCCAAACTGCTGAGCACTTTCCATTTCCTCACTCCTACTTGCTCTTCAAACCATTAGAATTGGCCTTCTTGCCCAGAACTTTACCAAGTTCCCCAAAGATTTTCTTGCTAATCAACCGAAAGGACAACTTTCCATCTTTATTAACTGATCCTCAGCCGTGTTTTACTGGCCGTTCCAGATACACAGCCCAGAACAAGCTTCGAAGTCAGACAGCCTAAATTCAAATCCGCGCTTGGCCACGTGCTAGCCCAGCAACCACAGCCAGTTACGTAGTATCAGAGCCTCAGTTTCCTCAAGTGTTGCTCAGGAATTGTAACAATATGCACCCTGGAGCAGGTTGCTGTAAAGTGCTGAACACCATATCTGACATTTGGTAAGCACTCAATGAATTATTGCTTTCTAATACAAATTTCTCTTGTCAGCAGGGCATGGTGGTTCATGACTGTAATTCCAGCCTTTTAAGAGTCCAAGGCAGGAGGATACCTTGAGCCCAGGAGTTTGAGACCATCCTGGGCAAACAGCAAGACGTTTTCTCTACACAAAAAAAAAAAAAAAATTTTTTTTTTTCAATTAGCTGGATGTGGTGGCACATGCCTGTAGTTCCAGTTGGGAGGCTGAGGTGGGAGGATTGCTTGAGCCCAGGAGGTCATAGCTGCAGTGATCTGCGATCATGCTACTGCACTCCAGTCTGGGCGACAGAGTGAGACCCTATCTCAAAACTGATCTATCCATCAATTGATGGACAGTTGTATTGTTTCCACTTTTTGGCTATGATGAATGATGTTTTGCTATGAACACCGATGTACAAGCTTTTGTGTGGACATGTATTTTTACCACTCTTGGTTAGCCCAGCAACTGTAGCCAGTTACCTTATCACAGTTCTACTTGGGAGTAAAATTACTAGACCATGCAGTACCTGTGTTCGACACATAGAAGAAGTGTCAAATCGTTCCCAAAGTCCTGATACCAATTTACAATCCCACCAATAATGTAAGAGAGTTCCAATTTTTTCATATTCTTGTCAACACTTATTATTATCTTTTTAAATGTTAGCCATTCCAGTGCGTGTAAAGTGGTATGTCATTCTGGGTTTTTTTGTGTGTGGTTTTGTTTTGTTTTGTTTTTTGTTTTTTCTTTTTGGAGACAAAGTCTTGCTCTGTTGCCCAGGATGGAGTGCAGTGGCACAATCTCGGCTCACCACAACCTCAGCTCACTGCAACTCTGCCTCCCGAGTTCAAGTGATTTTTCTGCCTTAGCCACCCAGGTAGCTGGGATTACAGGCGCACATCAGTACAGCCAGCTACTTTTTGCATTTTTAGTAGAGATGGGGCTTCACCATGTTGGCCAGGCTAGTCTCAAACTCGCGACTTCAGGTGATCCACCTCTCAGCCTCCCAAAGTGCTGGGATTACAGGCGTGAGCCACTGTGCCTGGTCCTCATTCTGGTTTTGATGAGCATTTCCCTAATGAATAGTGATGTTTATTGTCTTTGCATATACTTATCAGACATTTTCCTACCTTCTTTGGAGAAATATCTATTCAAATACCTTGTCATTTTTTTTTAAATCTTCTTGCCAGTTAGAGCTCATTCTAGGGTATGTGCTGTCTACTAGCTGTCACAACCTTTCTTATCACAAAGAAAAACCTGGGTAAGATCTTTGTTTTCTGTACCTCATCCTCCATTCCTTGAATTCTCTGCTTGCAGAGTTTTACCTACTCTGTAGCTGGTATGTCTTATCTTTCTTTTTTTCTTTCTTTTTTGAGACGGAGTCTCACTCTGTCACCCAGGCTAGAGTGCAGTGGCACGACCTAGGCTCACTGCAGCCTCCGATTCTCATGTCTCAGCCCCCTGAGTAGCTGGGATTATAGGCATGAGCCACCACGCCCAGCTAATTTTTGTATTTTTAGTAGAGATGGGGTCTCGGACTCCTGACCTCAGGTGATCCACCCACCTCGGCCCCCCAAAGTGCTGGGATTGTAAGCATGAGCCACCGCACCCAGCCTCCCTTCCCATTTTTATTCTTCCTAAAATAGCTTCAGTGGAAGAATGCTGGTTTTCGGCTGAGGAGTTTATTAAAGGCATCAGCTTTCTGATGTAAGGGTTTTTTTGTTGTTTTTGTTTTGGAGACAGTGTCTGGCTCTATTGCCTATGCTGGAGTACAGTGACATGATCTCAGCTCACTGCAATCTCTGCCTCCCAGGTTCAAGTGATTCTCATGCCTCAGCCTTCCAAATAGGTGGGATTACAGGTGTGTGCTACCACGCCCAGCTAATAATTTTGTGTATTTTTAATAGAGACGGGGTTTTGCTGTGTTCGACAGGCTGCTCTCAAACTCCTGGCCTCAAGTGATCTGCCCACCTTGGCCTCCCAAAGTGTTAGGATTACAGGCGTGAGCCACGGTGCCCAGCCTCGGTGTAAGGTTTTATGTTCATTTTCTAGCAGATTTATGGCTTGATGCAACAAGCAAGAATGTGTTCCAAATTCTCCGTTTTCCAGCCCTTGCCAAGCTATCAACTCAGCACTCAGTTTGGATTAGAAATGCTCTCTATAGTTTTCAACTATTGTTAACAAAGATTTCTTTTGTGAGACATTCATCATCTGTTTTTTAATTTTTCAGTCTGGGCACCTGCAGCTATTTCAGCTGCACAATGCCATTACTCAAAACTTGAATTTAATTTTCTTTGTGAACAAGAGCATTTGCTATGTCTTTTGGAAATTTCTGACAATGTTTGATTAGATCACTGAACTCACTTCAGTCTTTTGCTTCCTGTTGTAAGTATTCAAGTCTCTCTCTCTTTTGTTTTGTTTTTTGAGATGGAGTTTCGCTCTTGTTAACCCAGGCTGGAGTGCAATGGCACGATTGTGGTTCACCGCAACCTCTGCCTCCTGGGTTCAAGCAATTCTCCTGCCTCAGCCTCCCGTGTAACTGGGACTACAGGTGTGTACCACCACACCCAGCTAATTTTTGTATTTTTAGTAGAGACGGGGTTTCACCATGTTGACCAGGATGGTCTCGATCTCTTGATCTTGTGATCCACCCGCCTCGGCCTCCCAAAGTGCTGGGATTATAGGCGTGAGCCATCGCGCCCAGCCTCTAGTCTCTCTCTTTTTAAAATAGTTGAGGCCAGGTGTGGTGACTCATGCCTGTAATCTCAGTACTTTGGGAAGCTGAGGCAGGCAGATTGCCTGAGCTCAGGAATTTGAGACCAGCCTGGGCAACGAAGCAAAACCCTGTCTCTACCAAAAAAATACAAAAATTAGCCAGGCAAGGTGACATGTGCCTGTAGTCCCAGCTACGCAGGAGGCTGAGGTGAGAGGATGACCTGAGCCAGGGAAGTCAAGGCTGCAGTGAACCATGATTGTGCCACTACACTCCAGCCTGAGTGACAGGAGTGAGACTCTGTCTCAAAAAAAAAAAAAAAAATTATCTAGGTGTAGTGGTACACACCTGTTGTCCCAGCTACTCAGGAGGCTGAGGCAGAAGGATCACTTGAGCCCAAGGGGTTCAAAGTCAAAGTGAACTGTGATGGCATCACTGCACTCCATCTTAGATGACAGAACTCGAACCTCTCAAAACAAAATTTAGGCTGGGGGCAGTGGCTCATGTCTGTAATTCCAGCACTTTGGGAGGCCGAGATGGGTGGATCACTTGAGGTCAGGAGTTCAAAACCAGCCTCACCAACATGGTGAAAGCCTGTCTTATTAAAAATACAAAAATTAGCCAGGTATGGTGGCATGCACCTGTAGTCCCAGCTACTTGGGAGGCTGAGGCATGAGAATCACCTGAACCTGGGAGGTGAAGGTCATGCCACTGCACTCTGGCCTGGGCAACAGAGCAAGATTCTTGTTTTTTTTGTTTTTTTTTTTAAATTTAATTGGCAAAGATCATATATACTCAAGGCATACAACATGATGATTTGATATATGTGTATAAATTTTATAATGATTATCACAATCAAACGAACACATTCATCGCCACCCTTGCTGTTTAGTAGATCCCTAGAACTTGTTCATCTTTCTTTATTAAGACATGGGCATCTAAGCCAAGCTCAGAAATTGTTCATCTTGCCTGGGCGTGGTGGCTCACGCCTGTAATCCCAGAACTTTGGGAGACCAAGGTGGGCAGATCATGAGGTCAGGAGATCGAGACCAGGAGGTTGAGACCATCCTGGCCAACATGGTGAAACCCCATCTCCACTAACCATACAAAAATTAGCCAGGCATGGTGGCATGTGCCTGTAATCCTAGCTATTCTCAAGGCTGAGGAAGGGGAATTGCTTGAACCTGGGAGGCTGAGGTTGCAGTGAGCTAAGATCACGCTACTGCATTCCAGCCTGGACGACAGAGCAAGTCTCCATCTCAAAAAAAAAAAAAAAAAAAAAAATTTAAAAAAAAAAAAAAAAAAAAAAAAAAAAATAGAAATTGTTCATTTTATAGCTGAAAGTTTATATCCTGTAATCAACATCTCTTCATTTCTCCTACTCCTCAGCCTTCGGCAACCATCATTCTACTCTCTGCTTCTATGAGTTTGACTTTTTTAGATTCTACATGTAAGTGAAATCATGCGTTATGCGTCTTTTTGGGTCTGCCTTACTTCACTTAGCATAATGTCCTTTGCTTTCATCAATGTTGTTGCATATTGCAAGATATTCTTCTTTTTTGTGGCTTGAATAATATCCCATTGTATATATATGTCTACCAAAATTTTTTCTTTTTTTTATTTATTTTTTTTATTTTTAAAGATGGGGTTTCACCATGTTGGTCAGACTGGTCTTGAACTCCCAACCTCAGGTGATCCGCCCACCTTGGCCTCCAAAGGGCTTGGATTATAGGTGTGAGCCACCATGCCTGGCCCCAAAATTTTCTTTATTCATTCAGCCATCCATGGACACTTAGGTTTTTTCTATATCTTGTCTATTGTGAATAATGCTGCAATTCACATGGGAATGCAGGTATCTCTTTAAGATACTGATTCCATTTCCTTTGGATACATACTCAGATGTGGGATTACTGGATTGTATGGTAGTTCTGTTTTTAATTTTTTTTTTCCAGTGACCTCTGAACTTTTTATCGGCCTCCTGCTCCCCAAAGGATACTCTGCTACTGCTGGCTCAATGTCTCAGCACTTTGGTGTCGTTGGTCTCAGACACCTCTTTGCTGTCCACTATCCTGCGGGTGGTGGTCTTCTGGGTGGTTTGCATGGAGTTGCTGCTGTCCAAGGTGTCACCAGGATTGAAGTCCTCCCTGTCCTCCAGCAGGTGGCGGTAGGTGGCTATCTCAGCCTCGAGCTTGATCTTGATGTTCAGCAGGACCTGGTACTCCTGGACCTGGCACTGCCCCTCTGCCCAGGTCTGTGCCAGCTCTGACTCCAGTTGCAGCAGAACCCTGTTGAGCTGCTCCATCTGCCTGGCATAGCGGGTCTCCACCTCCCACAGGCTGTTCTCCAAACTGGCTTTCAGATTTCTCACTGAGTTCAGGTTAATCTCCAAGGCTTGGAGGGTACATCTCAGCTCCATGAGCATCACCTCAGCAGCTCTGATCTCAGCGGACTGCTCATTGCTCTCCTCAGTCTGCTGGGACCAGTACTTGTCCAGCTTCTCTTGTTTTTTCTGAGCCAGCTTGTCATATTGGGCCTGGATGTCTGCCATGATCTTGCCAGAGTCCTGAGATTTGGGGGCATCTACCTCCACAGGCAACCCAGAACTGCCAGTCTGGGCTTGAGGGCCTTTTTCTTCCTATGTGTGGGTCTTATTCATGAAGAGCAGCTCCCCCTTGAGAGCCTCGATCTCTGTCTCCAGCTGCAGCAAAGTGACATTGGTGTCATCAATGGTCATGCAGAGCCCATGGATGTCACTCTCCACAGACTGGCGAATGACCAGCTCTGTCTCATACTTGACTCTAAAGTCACCAGCAGCAAGACCAAGATGGACATTGTCAATCTTCAGAACGATGCTGGCATTGTCCACAGTATTTGCAAAGATCTGAGTCCTCAGGTCCTCGATGGTCTTGAAGTAATGGCCCCAGTCTCTGATCTGGGGTTCCAGCTTCTCCAGGTGCTCCCAGATTTTGCTCTCCAGCCTCCAATTCTCAGTCTCCAGGCTCCTTACTCTGTCCAGATAGGAGGCCAGGCAGTCATTCAGGCCTTGCATGGTCTACTTCTCATTCTGGATGTCCCCTATTCCCGCCAGGCCCCCTGACCTCCAGCTGCCCCAGAAGCTGGTGGAGTGGGACACAGAGATCTGGGAACCTGAGCCCCTGACAACTGCATAGACGCTGGCCAGGCTGCTGACCAGCCGGGCCATGTAGCTAGGCAGGTGGACAGAGCCCGGGACCAGTAGTTGGTGGAGGAAGTGGTGGAGTGAGTTACGGTAAAGCTCATGCTGTCTGGGGAGGAAAGCAAGAGGAAACGACTCAGGTTTTGCTGAGGACCTCATTTTTTTTTTTTTTTTTTGCCAGAGTCTCACTCTGTTGCCCAGGCTGGAATGCAATGGCATGATCTCAGCTCACTGCAACCTCCACTTCCCAAGCTCAAACGATCCTCCCACCTCAGCCCCCTGAGTATCTGGGACTATAGGTGTGTGCCACCACACCAGGCTAATTTTTGTATTTTTTGGGGGGGGTCTCACTATTTGCTGAGGCTGGTCTCAAGCTCCTGGGCTCAAGCAATTCCCCTCCCTCAGCCTGGGACTGCAGATGCAAGCCATCATACCTGGCCCTATTTTTAACTTTTGAGGAACCTCCATACTCTTTTTCATAATGCCTGTACCAACTTATATTCCTACCAGCAATGTACAAGAGTTCTTTTTTCTCTACACCCTTACCAAAACTTCATGTCCTTTGTCTTTTTGATAAGCATTCTAACAGGCATGAGGCGATACTTCACTGGAGTTTCGACTTGCGTTTCTCAGACAATTAGTGCTGTGGAGCACTTTTTCATGTACCGAGTGGCCATTTGTATGGCTTCCTTGGAAAAATTGATATTCAAGATATTTTGCCCATTTAAAAAATTGGGCTATTTGTTTTTTTCTTGGTGAGTTGTATGAGTTTCTTGTTTTTTAATATTAACTTTTTTTTTCAGAGTCTCACTCCATCATCCAGGCTGCAGTGCAGTGGTGTGATCTCAGCTCATTGCAATCTCCGCCTTCCAGGTTCAAGCAATTCTCCTGCCTCAGCCTCCTGAGCAGCTGAGATTACAGGTGTGCGCCAACATGCCTGGCTAATTTTTGTACTTTTAGTAGAGATGGGGTTCCACCATGTTGACCAGGCTGGTCTTGAACTCCTTACCTCAAGTAATCCACCCACCTTGGCCTCCCAAATTGCTGGGATTACAGGCATGAGCCACCACACCTGGCCTATATTAACTTTTTTTCAAATGTGAGGTTTACAAATTTTTGCTCCCATTTCATAGATTGCCTTTTCATTTTGTTGGTTGTTTCCTTTGCTGTGCAGAGCATTTTAGCCAGGCACAGTGGCTCACTGTAATCCCAGCACTTTGGAAGGCCAAGGCAGGCAGATCACCTGAGGTCAGGAGTTCGAGACAAGCCTGACCAACATGGAGAAACCCCGTCTCTACTAAAAATACAAAAAAAAATTAGCCAGGTGTGGTGGCACATGCCTGTAATTCCAGCTACTTGGGAAGCTGAGGCAGGAAGATCACTTGAACCTGGGAGGCAGAGTTTGCAGTGAGCTGAGATTGCATCATTGCACTCTAGCCTGGGCAACAAGAGTGAAATTCTGTCTCAAAAAAAAAAAAAATTAGCCAGGTGTGGTGATACACACCTGTAATCCCAGCTGCTGAGGAGGCTGAGGAGGGAGAATTGCTTGAACTCAGGAGGCAGAGATTGCAGTGAGCCAAGATCATGCCACTGCACTCCTGCCTGGGTGACAGAGCGAGACTCTGTCTCAAGAAAAAAAAAAAGAAAGAAAAAGAAATAAGAAATAAGAAAAAGGAAAAAACAGAAAAACAAAAAGAAAGGAATCAAAGTATACCGCTACAGAAATTCAACACATCACAGAGAAAGAAAGCAAGATTGAAAGAAAGGAACAACAAAGTAGTCAGTAAGAGTTAACAAAATGGCAATAGTAAATCCTTACCTATCAATAAGTACTCTACCTATCAATAATTACTTTTTTTTTTTTTTTTGAGACAGAGTTTCACTCTTATCACCCAACCTGGAGTGCAATGGCACGATCTCGGCTCACTGCAACCTCCACCTTCTGGGTTCAATCAATTCTCCTGCCTCAGCCTCCTGAGTAGCTAGGATTACAGGCACCTGCCCCACACCCAGCTAATTTTTGTATTTTTAGTAGAGATGGGGTTTCTCTATGTTGGTCAGGCTGGTCTCAAACTCCCGACCTCAGGTGATCCACCCACCTTGGCCTCCCAAAGTGCTTGGATCACAGGCACGAGCCACTGTGCTTGGCAGTAATAATTACTTTAAATGTAAACAAATTAAATTCTCCAATCAAAAGACAGAGGAGCTGAATGAATTTAAAAAAAAAAAAAAAAAAACAGACCTAGCCAGGCACAGTGGCTCACACCTGTAATCCCAGCACTTTGGGAGGCCAAGGCAGGTGGATCCCAAAGTCAGGAGTTCAAGACCAGCCTGGCCAAGATGGTGAAACCCCGTCTCTACTAAAAATACAAAAATTAGCTGGGCGTGGTGGTGAGCACCTGTAATCCCAGCTACTTGGGAGACTGAGGTAGAGAATTGCTTGAATGCAGGAGGCAGAGGTTGCAGTGAGCTGAGATTGTGCCATTGCACTCCAGGCTGGGTGACAGAGGAATACTCTGTCTCAAAAAAAAAGCAAAAACCAGGCCCAACAATATGCTACTTACAAGAGACTTATTTTAGCATTAAGGGGACACACAGACTGAAAGTGAAGAGATGGAAAGAGATATTTCATGCAACCAGCAACCAGGGGAGAGCAAGGATGGCTATACTTACATCAGACAAAACAATCTTTCAACTCCCTCTCTCTCCTCCCTCTCCTCCCTCCATAAAAAAAAATAAAAAGAGGCCAGGCATGGTGGCTCATGCCTGTAATCCCACACTTTGGGAGGCCAGGGTGGGCAGATCACAAGGTCAGGAGATCGAGAGCATCCTGGCCAATATGGTGAAACTCCATCTCTATTAAAAATAAAAAAATTAGCTGGGCATGGTGTTGAGCACCTGCAGTCCCAGCTACTCGGGAGGCTGAGGCAGGAGAATTGCTTTAACCCAGAAGGCAGAGGTTGCAGTGAGCTCAGATTGCACCACTGCACTCCAGCCTGGCTGTAGCACGAGACTCCGTCTCAAAAAAATAAAAATTAAAAATAAAAAGAAAGAAAGAAAAAAATAGATTTTCATTTAGTCTGTCATGAGAAACAAAGAAGGTTAATAAATGATGTTAAAAGGGTCAAATAATCAAGGATATAACAATTGTAAATATACATGTACCCAGTATTGGAGCACCTTAATATAGAAAGCAAATATTAACAGAACTCAATGGAGAAACAGACAGCTATACAATAATAAAGAACTTCAGTGCCCCACTTTCAATAATGGAATTATCCAGACAGAAAAATCCGTAAGGAAACAGAAGACTTGTATAATGCCGTAGACCAAATAAACCTAACATCTGTTCACATATATAGCATTCCATCCAACAGCAGTGGAATACACATTCTTTTCAAGCACACATGGAACATTCTCCCAGATAGGTCATGTTTTGGGCCACAGAACAAGTCTTAACAAATTTAAGAGTATTAAAATAATCTAAAGTATTTTTTTCTGACCATAATTGTATAAAACTAGAAATTAATAACTGAAAAAAATTTGAAAAATTAATAAATATGTAGAAAGTAAATGACATACTCCTGAACAACAAATGGATCGAAAAAGAAATCAAAAGTGAAATCTAAAAGTATCTTGAGACAAACAAAACGGAAATGCAACATGCAAAACTCATGAACACAGAGAACACAAGGGTATGAGGAAAGTGGATAGCAATCAATGCCTACATTAAGAAAAGAGGGCTGAGCTTGGTGGCTCATGCCTGTAATCCCAGCACTTTGAGAGGCCGAGGTGGGTGGATCACAAGGTTAGGAGTTCGAGACAAGCCTGGTCAAGAGGGTGAAACCCCGTCTCTACTAAAAATACAAAAATTAGCCAGGCGTGGTGGCAGGTGCCTGTAGTCCCAGCTGCTCAGAAGGCTGAGGCAGGAGAATCGCTTGAACTCAGGAGGCGGAGGTTGTAGTGAGCTGAGATTGCACCACTGTACTCCAGCCTGGGTGGCAGAGTGAGACTCTATCTCAAAAAAAAAAAAAAAAAAAAAGAAAGATCTCAAATAAACAACCTAACTTCACATCTCAAGGAACTGGAAAAAGAAAAGCAAACTAAGCCCAAAGTTTGCAGAAAGGAGAAAATAAAAATGAGAGCAGGAGTCTTTAAGTATTTTAAATCCAAGGTCTTGGGCCTGTTTTGACCCTTTTGAATTCAGGCTTTGTCTCTTTACTTAAATTAACTTCATTAAAGTATGTTTCACTTCTGAAAGTTTTGCAAAAGCCCTTGTAAAAAATAGTGATATTTCCACTGAGTTCTTGTTTTTCAATAATAATTTTTCCCGTTTCTTTTCATTCTTGTTCTTCACTGTGGCCTAAAATAACAAGGGGATTTACCACTGGCATTTGATTTGTTCCTTCAAGCCCTTTATTACATCTTTAATCCTTCAGAGAGGTTCGTATGATTCTTATTTGTATCTTGGATTTCACAAAAGATTTCTTTGTATCTTTGATGATCTCTGATAATCCGACAACTTTCTAAGACTTTTTTTTTTTTTTGAGACAGGGTCTCACTCTGTCACCCAGGCTGGAGTACAGTGGCTTGATCATGGCTCACTGCAGCTTCAGCCTTCCCAGGGTCAGGTGAGCCTCCCACCTCAGCCTGAGTAGCTGGGACTACAGGCACACACCACCACACCCAGCTAATTTTCTGTAGAGAAGATGGGGTTTCACCATGTGCCTAGATTGGTCTCATACTCCTGGGATCAAGCAATTCCTTCGGCCTCCCAAAGTGCTAGGATTACAGGCATGAGCCACTGTGCCTGGCCACAGAATTTCTTTTTGTCCTGAAGAGGTTTTTACTTTCTGTACAGCGTCCTACCAGTCACTTCTTACCTTTTTTTTTTCTTTTTATTGACAGAAGCATTCTCCATGAAGAAAATGTGAAAGTAATTACTTCCTAATAAGTCAGTTATAATTTCTCAAGGCACTTATTACAAATCAGACCATGGAGATTAGAGTCCACGACAATGATGTCACAGAGAAGGGAAAGAAGTGCCAGGGATAAGAGCCTGGGCCCAGGAACTGGCAGTAGGTGACTAGTTGAAGCTGATTCCTGGCAGAGCCAGGGTGGAAAGAAGAGCCCAAGGGAAGAAGGAGCTAGAGCTTGGAATCCATTGCTCCCCACAGGAATTCCTGCTGTGTAGTATCTGGTAGTGGTACCCAGGTCCGAATTCTAGAATCAGGTAAGGCAGGCACATCCCCAGATCTTATTCCTGCCCTGATGCAAATGGACCCTCTTCTCAACAGTATGGCTAGTGATGGTACCTTTCCAGAAGTTTCTTTCAGGATGCTTTGCTGTCATCTGCCCCCAAGATTACTGTAATACACACGCAAATCTGCAATGAATGTGATGTGACTGGTGCCTCTGAAAGTCATACCATCCACAACGTGCACAATCATACACTGTGGACTGTCCCTCCTACCTCCTGCCATGTGACCCCCCCTTCCTCAAATCCCCCTTGGGCCTATCTCCCTACCCTAAATTGATCCTAAAAATCAGCATTCCTGGCTGGGTGCAGTGGCTCACACCTGTAATCCAAGCACTTTGGGAGGCTAAGGCAGGCAGATCAGGAGGTCAGGAGTTCAAGACCAACCTGGCCAACATAGTGAAACCCCGTCTCTACTAAAAATACAAAAAAAAATTAGCTGGGCATCGTGGTGGGTGCCTGTAATCCCAGCTACTCGGGAGGCTGAGGGAAGAGAATTGCTTGAACTGGTAGGCGAAGGTTAGAGTGAGCCGAGATCACACCATTGTACTCCAGCCTAGGCAACGGAGTGAGATTCTGTCTCAAAAAAAAAAGAAAAAAAGAAAAAAAAAGGTATTCCCAGCTGGGCGCAGTGGCTTATGCTTGTAATCCCAGCACTTTCGGAGGCCAGGGCTGGTGGATCACCTGAGGTCAAGAGTCCAAGACCAGGCTAACCAACATGGGGAAAGCCTGTCTGTTTCTACTAAAAATACAAAAATTAGCCAGGTGTGGTGGCATGTGCCTGTAGTTCAGCTCCTCGGGAGGCTGAGGCAGGAAAATCCCCTGAATCTGGGAGGCGGAGGTTGTAGTGAGCTGGGATCACACCATTGCACTCCAGCCTGGGCAACAGAGTGAGACTCCATCTGAAAATAAATAAATAAATAAATAAATAAATAAATAAATAAATTTTAAAAAGGCACTGAGGCTCATGCCTGTAATCCCAGGACTTTGGGAGACCAAGGTGGTCGAATCATGAGGTCAAGAGCTCAAGAACATCCTGGCCAACATGGTGAAACTTTGTCTTTACTAAAAATACAAAAATTAGCTGGGCATGGTGGCGCGTGCCTTTAGTCCCAGCTACTAGGGAGGCTGAGGCAGGACAATCACTTGAACTCAGGAGGCGGAGGCTGCAGTAAGCTAAGATCACGCCACTGCACTCCATCTTGATGACAGAGCAACACTCCGTCTCAATCAATCAATCAATAAAAATAGATAGGCATTCCCTTCCTTCTGGGAAAGTCTGGATCTCTAGCTCATTTCATTTCACCTGCCCTCCCTGTTTCTTCATCCCCTTCCAGTATTACCACTCAAGACAGAAGGTAGGCCAGGCTTGGTGGTTCACACTAGTAATCCTAACACTTCGGGAGGATTGCTTGAGCCCAGGAGTTTGAGACCAGCTACTTGAGAGGCTGAGGCAGGAGAATTGCTTGAACCTCGGAGGCAGAGGTTGCAGTGAGCCGAGATCACATCATTGCACTCCAGCTTGGGCAACAAGAGCGAAACTCTGTCTCGACAAAAAAAAAAAAAAAAAAAGGAAAGAAGGTAAGCCCCTGAGGTCATGAGTATCCACAGAAGCCCAGAATCTTAAAGGAAATCGTTAAGCTGCATAAGAAATTGAGTAGAGCCAGGCAAGGTGGCTCACACCTGTAATCTCAGAACTTTGGGAGGCCAAGGTGGGTGAATCATGAGGTCAGGTGTTCAAGACCAGCCTGGCCAAGATGGTGAAACCCTGTCTCTAGTAAACATACAAAAAAATTAGCTGGGCATGTTGGCAGCTGCCTGTAATTCCAGCTACTCAGGAGGCTGAGGCAGAAAAGTGCTTGAACCCAGGAGGCGGAGGTTGCAGTGAGCTGAGATGGCGCCATTGCACTCCAGCCTGGGTGACAAGAGCGAGACTCCATCTAAAAAAAAAAAAAAAAAAAAAGCGGAAACGCTAAATAAATTGAGTAGAATTTGATTTTGCCCATGAGAGAGAAGTGTAAGGAGGAGGGACTGGGTGTCGGGAGGCCCAGATCCCAATCTCAGGTGTACTATTAGCTGAGCTGGTATTTTATTTTGGGCCTTTTACTGTGGGGTTCACAGATGTCACCTGTAAGATAAGTAGATTGAACTAGATGATCATAAGGGCTATGCCTACATGTGTCCAGTGGTTAGGGGTTAGTGACCAGACTTTGAAGGAACAGTGACAAACCTAGAAAAGTGAACTACTCTTCTGGGAGGAGCTGACTGGGGGGAAGTGGTTCATTTCGGAGAAATAACTCATGGCATATTACCTAGACCTGGACAAGCAGCCTGACTCTTTCCTTGTGTTATTTTCACATAAAGTCAGAGCCATGTCTAGCTTCTAATTATGCAGAATTTGAACAAGTGTTGAAGATCTTAGGTAGGGTCCATTTACCAGGTTAAGGAAGTTTCCTTCTATTTCTAGTTTGTTGTGAATAAATATTGACTTTTAACACATATGTTCTCCAATTTCTGCATCTATTGAAAGGACCATGTGGCTTTCTCCTTAAAACTGTTAATCTGGTAAATTAAATTATGTTGATATATCTCCTTCCTTCCTTTTCTTTTCCTTTTTTTTTTTTTTTTGAGACTGAGTTTCACTCTTGTCTCTCAGGCTGGAGTGCAGTGTTGTGATCTCAGCTCACTGCAACCTCTGCTTCCCAGGTTCAAGTGATTCTCCTGCCTCAGCCTCCCAAGCAGCCGGGATTACAGGTGCCTGCAACCACACCCAGCTAATTATTGTATTTTTAGTAGAGATGGGGTTTTACCATGTTGGCCAGGCTGGTCTTAAACTCCAAACCTCAGATGATCCACCAGCCTTGGCCTCCCAAAGTACTGGGATTACAGGCGTGAGCCACTGCACCCAGCCTCTTTCTTTTTGAGACAGAGGCTCACTCTGTCGCCCAGGCTGAAGCACAGTGATGTGATCTGGGCCGACTGCAACCTTTGCCTCCCAGGTTCAAGAGATTCTCCCACCTCGTCCTCCTGAGTGTCTGGGTTTACAAGCGCCTGCCACCATGCCCAGCTAATTATCGTATTTTTAGTAGAGAGTGTGTTTTAACATGTTGGCCAGGCTGGTCTCCAACTCCTGGCCTCAAGTGATCTGCCCACCTTGGCCTCCCAAAGTGCTGGGATTACAGGCGTGAGCAATTGAGGTATTTTCTGTTGTTAAATGGTCATTGTGGGGTGGGGAGGAGATGGAAGATTTAAAGAAAAAGATACATAGTAGCAGATATGTAGGATGAACAAATCTAGATATCTAATATGTATCATGAGGACTCTAGGTAATGAAGTTGTGTTATATTACACATTTTTGTTAAATAAGTAGATTTTAGCTGTTCTTATCACACAGAAATGTAACTATGTGAGACAACAGTTATGTTAATTTGCTTCATTATAGTAACCATTTTACTCTCTCTATATATCCTATTACATCATGTTGTACACCTCAAATATACACAATAAAATTTATTTAAAAAAAAAAACTGGGCATGGTGGCTGTCACTTGTAATCTCAGTACTTTGGAAGGCTAAGGCAGGAGGATTGAATCTAGGAGTTCAGCATCAGCTTGACTAATGTGGTAAGACCCCGTCTCTATGAAAAATAAAGAATGTAGCTAGGCGTGGTGGCGTGCACCTATAATCCCAGCTACTAGGGGGCCTGAGGCATGAGAATTGCTTGAACCCAGGAGGCAGAGGTTTCAGTGAGCTGAGATCATGCCACTGCACTCCAGTATGGGCAACACAAGGAGAGCCTGTCTCAAAATAACAAAACAAAAAACCCAAAACACCCATCATGGAATTATTATTATTATTATTTTGAGACAAATCTCACTGTGTTGCCTAGGCTAGAGTGCAGTGGCATGATCTTGGCTCACTGCAACCTCTGCTTCCTGGGTTCAAGTGATTCTCCTGCCTCAGCTTCGCAAGTAGCTGGAATTACAGGCATGTACCACCATGCCCAGCTATTTTTTTGTATTTTTAGTAAAGACTAGGTTTCACCATGTTGGCCAGGCTGGTCTTGAACCCCTGACCTCAGGTGATCTGCCCACCTCAGCCTCCCAAAGTAGGGATTACAGGCCTGAGCCATTATGCGCAGCCATGGAATTATTTTTGAATCATGTTTGTTGTTTTTTTTTTCTAGGATTGGACTTGCTTGTATTTTATTTGAGGCTTTTACATTATGTTTATAGGCAATATCTTTTGTTTTTGCTTTTTAAGAACAATAGAATTTTTTGGCTCATTTAACTGAAAAATCCAGTTATAATTCCATCTATGTTTATAAATAAGAACTATTTTTAAGTGTCTGTGTGTGTGTGTGTGTGTGTGTGTGTGTGTGTGCACGATGACCCTGTCTGGTTTGAGTATCAGAATTAAACAAGTTTTGCAAAATGATTTGTGTAACTTTCCTTCTTTTCTATTGTCTGAAATACTTTGTGTAAGATGAAGATTAGCTGTTCTCTGAAGTTGTATTAAACACACCTCTAAAAATATCAGGGTGAACTTTTCCTTAGGCAAGATGGTGTCTACATATCATGGACAGGCTTTCCAGTAAAACAATTACACAAGGAGGAGCGAATATTTTTAAAATTTTGTAACTGTATTGCTGAGCTAGCCAAAAAAAAAAAAAAAAAAAAAAAAACCGCAAGAAAAAGCAGGAATTCAGAGGAAGCAAGAAACCAGACCCTTCCCTCAGGGCATCTCCAAATCTTGGTGAATTTGAATTTTAGTTTTGATGGCTGAGTTGAATGCAGAAGGGTGGGTGACAAAGCCATCTCAAAGTCTTTTTTTTTTTTTGAGACAGAGTCTTACTCTGTCGCCCAGACTGGAGTGCAGTGGCATGATCTCGGCTCACTACAACCTCTCTGCCTCCCAGCTTCAAGTGATTCCCCTGCCTCAGCCTCCTGAGCAGCTGGGACTACAGTTGTGTGCCACCATGCCTGGCTAATTTTTATATTTTTAGTAGACATGAGGTTTCACGATTTTGGCCAGGCTGGTCTCGAATTCCTGACCTCAAGTGATCCACCCATCTTGGCCTCCCAAAGTGCTGGGATTACAGGTGTGAGCCACCACGCCCAGCCTCAAAATCTAACAGATTTCCTCATAAAGCTGGGTCTACAAAGGCTAAGCTCTCTGTGCACAGGTAAACTAGAAATAAATGCTTTCAAGAGAGCACTAAGGAATCTTGCTTATGTTGACCTTGTTGCTGACGGGAGGGAGGGGGAAATGACTTCCTTGAAAATGTAAATTCGGTTTTTATTTGGTCACAACGCTGTCTAGAGTAGATTTCCCAGTTGTCTTTGCAACTAGATGTGGTCATGGGATGACATGTTCTAGCCAATGGGATGTAAGTGGAAATAATTCTTGCATTTCATTTAGGAATTTTCCATGTATGTCCATGAATGAGATTTTAGTGTTCTTTTCTTGTACTGACCTTGACTGCTTTGAGAGTTCTTAGAGCGGACAAAGGTATTGGGGTGGATAGCTAACAGTTTCTGCCACAGGAGTGCAAGAGGTGAATGACACATAGAAAGGGGTATCACAGACATAGAATTTTCACATGAGCAGGAGGGATTTTAATTTTTTTTTCTTTCCCGAGGCAGAGTCTTGCTCTATTGCCCAGGCTGGAGTGCAGTGTAGCATGATCTCGGTTCACTGCAACCTCCACCTCCTGGGTTCAAGTGATTCTCCTGCCTCAGCCTCCTGAGTAGCTGGGATTAAAGGCATGTGCCACCACACCTGGCTAATTTTGTATTTTTAGTACAGATGGGGTTTCACTATGCTGGCCAAGCTGGTCTCAAACTCCTGACCTCAGGTGATCCACCCGCCTCGGCCTCTCAAAGTGCTTGGATTACAGGGTGAGCCACTGCGCCCAGAAATTTTAATTCTTTAAAGAAGATCCCAGCTCTGTCTTCTCTGCAGTAACTACTGTCCTGCCACAGCCCCTCACCCCCTGAAAATGTACACTTGCTTCAGGTTTCCCTCCAGGCCCTCCTTGGTCAAGATCACCTCTCAGCTGCTGAGCCTACCACTGTCTGCAGTGCTGCTGAACAGATGAGCGCCTCACCGGCCCGGCAGTCTCACAACCCCTGACCTCACTTGTCCCTAGCCACAACTTCCAAACCAGCTCCATTTCAAGGGACATGATCACAAGTTCACTGGAGCTGAGGCCGCCACAGTTGGGGTGGCTGGCTCTGGGGCTACGACTGGGACTATGTCGACAGAGGGAAAACAAATAAATACTGTATTAATAAAAAGAAGAAAGAGGAGAAGGAGGAGAAGGAGGAAGAAGAATATCCCAGCCCTACGTTTGAGCCAAGATAGCTGCCTTGAAAAAGAACTCGTAATTAGTGATGGAATGCAGAGGAAAATGAAGTAAATTATTTTTGTCTTCTTTCCAAAATGATCTGTGGGCTAGAAGTAGGGGGTATTTTGGGTTGAATTACTCAGAAAGGAAGGGGGAAAAATATGTGTGTGTGTGTGTGTGTGTGTGTGTGTGTGTGTGTGTCTGTGTGTGTGTGTTCATCAGGGAGTATTCGTCCAATACAATTTAAATATTTCCTGAATGATCCCTTTAGCAGGATGTGCTTGTCAAAGCTCCATGGTCTTTCGCATTCCTCAGTCCCTCTTCCCCTCTGTCCTAACCTGCCTCCCCTGCTCCTCAAGGGAGTCTCACATTACCTTGGAATCAGCAAGCCAGGCCTCTCCTTTTCCCACTCACAGAGCCCCCTCAAGGCCACTGTGCTGATCTGAGCCACAGTTAGACTGTTTAAAGAGTTTATCTGGGATGTGACCAGGGGCAGTGGCTCATGTCTGTAATCCCAGCACTGTGGGAGGTGAGGCAGGTGGATCACTTGAGGCCACGAGTTCAAGACCAGCCGGCCAACATGGAGAAACCTCATCTCTGCCGGGCGTCGTGGCACATGCCTGTAATCCCAGCTACTCACGAGCCTGAGGCAGGAGAATCACTTGAGCCCCGGAGGTGGAGGCTGCAGTGAGCCAAGATCGCACCACTGCACTCTAGCCTGTGCGACAGAGTGAGGCTCTGTCTCAAAAAAAAAAAAAAGTTTATCTGGAATTTAATTGCTGACATAAGAACTCTATTTCAGTCCCAGCAAAAAGTAAAAGACAAAAAAAACTTTTTTTAATTAGCTACTTGGGAGGCTGAGGTGGGAGAACTGCTTGAGGCCGGGAGGTTGAGACTGCTGTGAGCCATGATCAACACCACTGCTTTCCAGCCTGGACGACAAAGCAATATCCTGTCTCAAAACATAAAAATAAAAATTCAAGAGACAAACATGTGGATTAGGTCTCCTTCAGTTTTGTTGATTGCAAAACATTGGAAACCACCTGACTTGCAAGAGACTTCGCCCTCTATTCAGAAAGATTACTCACATTCTCCTTTCTACAAACTTTACCAAAAAGATTCTTACTAAAAATTAGCAATTGACTTTATGTGTATGTGGAGTTTGGGCAGTATTTAGAGGTACTTTGTTTAGGCCAGGCACAGTGGCACACACATGTAATCCAAGCAGTTTGGGAGGCTGAAGCAGGCGGATCACTTGAGCCCAGCGATTGGAGACTAGCCTTGAACTCCTGGGCTTAGACGACTTCTGGATGGAACCCCATCTCTCCAAAAAATACAAAAATCAGCCAGGTATGGTGGCGTCCATCTGTAGTCCCAGCTACTCTGGAGGCTGACGTCGGAGGATTACCTGAGCCCAGGAAGTCGAGGTTGAAGTGAGCCATAATGGTGCCACTACACTCCTGCCTTGGCAACACAGCCAGACCCTGCCTCAAAAACGAAATAAAATATAAAATAAAATAAAAATTTAAAAAATAAAAATAAATAGAGGTACTTTGTTTAATCTGATATACTCAAAAGGGCTAGGAATACAATAAAAAAACTAGATTTTAAGATCTTAGTACTTCCCCCCACCCCCTGCCCCCAGCTCTGTTGCTCAGGCTGGAGTCCAGTGACACAATTTCAGCTCACTGCAACCTCTGCCTCTCAGGTTCAAGTGATCCTCCTGCCTCAGCCTCCCGAGTAGCTGGGATTACAGCCCACGCCACCACACCTGGCTCATTTTTGTATTTTTGGTGAAGACAGGGTTTCGCCATGTTGTTCAGTCTGGTGTCAAACTCCTGGGCTGAAGTGATCCACCCACCTCGACCTCCCAAAGTGCTGGGATTACAGGCATGAGCCACATGCCGCCCAAATCTTAGTACATTCTTACTAATACATCATATTTTGATAAAATGTTTTCATGTTATCTCATGCTATTTGTCAAAATATTAAAACTACAGGTTTACTCATTTAACTTAGGTAAAATGCCTACTAAATAAGATAATTAGCAAAAATTTTTTTCTCTTTAAAAAAGTTAATAAAATTGTAAACAATGTACAAGCACTTCTCATGAATAAGGTAAATCAGGATTAATTTCCTCCAGAAAAAAAAATTGTTATATTATTAAATGTGTTACTATGAACTTCACTGATTATAACAGCCAGGCCAGGCATGGTGGCTCACACCAGTAATCCCTGCACTTTGGGATGCCAAGGCAGGCGGATCATGAGGTCAGGAGTTCAAGATCAGCCTGGCCAACATGGTAAAATGCCATTTCTACTAAAGATACAAAAAATTAACTGAGCGTGATGGCATGCACCTGTAATCCCAGCTACTCAGGAGACTGAGGCAGGAGATTCACTTGAACCCGGAATGTGAAGGTTGCAGTGAGCCGAGATTGCACCATTGCACTGCAGCCTGGGCAACAGGGCAAGA
>NW_016107331.1:909732-912122 GCF_001604975.1 Cebus imitator | reverse complement strand
TGCAATGGCGCGATCTCGGCTCACCGCAACCTCCGCCTCCTGGGTTCAGGCAATTCTCCTGCCTCAGCCTCCTGAGTAGCTGGGATTACAGGCACGCACCACCATGCCCAGCTGATTTTTTGTATTTTTAGTAGAGATGGGGTTTCACCATGTTGACCAGGATGGTCTCGATCTCTTGCATCGTGATCCACCCGCCTCGGCCTCCCAAAGTGCTGGGATTACAGGCTTGAGCCACCGCGCCCGGCCGATAAAATCTTTTAATTGTCATATTAAATAATGCCTTTTTGCGTAGATCATTTGAGGTCAAGAGTTCGAGACCGGCCTGGCCAACATGGTGAAACTCTGTCTCTACTAAAAATATAAAAAATTGGATAGGGCATGGTGGCACATACCTGTATTCCCAGCTACTGGGGAGACTGAGGCATGAGAATTGCTTGAACCCAGGAGTTGGAGGTTACAGTGAGCTGAGATTGCACCACTGCACTCCAGCCTGGGTGACAGAGTGAAACTGTGTCTCAAAAAAATCAAACAAATAGGCTGGGTATGGTGGCTCACACCTGTAATCCCAGCACTTTGGGAGGCCAAGGAGGTTGATTAGGTGAAGTCAGGAGTTCAAGACCAGCCTGGCTAATAAGGTGAAACCCAATCTCTACTACAAAAATTAGCCAGATGTGATGGCACGCGCCTGTAGTCCCGGCTGCTTGGGAGGCTGAGGCATGAGAATCACTTGAACCCAGGAGGCAGAGGTTGCTAAGAGCCAAGATTGTCCCACTACACTCTAGCCTGGGCGACAGAGACTCCATCTCAAAAAAATAAAATAAAAAAGAGGATACAGAATGACTCAGGGGAATGTCTTTGTAAAGTACAAGAAGTGGGACTGCAGTTCATTGAATCTAAAACCCCATTAATTGTAGGATGTACCAGCATTTTATAGGCTAATAAGAAAGGAAAACACTGATATTTAGACTATGGTAATGCTCTCTTCTCACTTTGAAATGTTATACCTGGACGAATGCCAGGAAAAGGAAGCGGCTGAGAAATCGAAACTAGTGGGGAAGGGGAGGGCCCACTGAGAACCATCCCAGAAACCCGACCACAGCTGGTGTTCCCTGGGCAGCATGAACCACACTGTCCAAACCTTCTTCACTCCTGCCAACACCGACCGTACCCCCAACTATGAGATGCTGAAGGAGGAGCATGAGGTGGCTGTGCTGGGGGCGCCCTATAACCCTGCTCCCCCGACCATGTCTTCTGGTCCCTGCTCAACACCCTCTTCATGAACTCCTGCTGCCAGGGCTTCATAGCATTCGCCTACTCCATGAAGTCTAGGGACAGGAAGATGGTTGGCAACCTGATCGGGGCCCAGGCCTGTGCCTCCACCTCCCAGTGCCTGAACATCTGGGCCCTGATTTGGGGCATCATCATGACCATTCTGCTGATCATCATCCCAATACTGATTTTCCAAGCCTATCAATAGATCAGGAGGAATCATCTAGGCCGGGGGACTCTGCCCATGACCTGTTTTCCACGTACCCAACCTTCCATTCCTTGCCCTGCCCTCGAGCCAAGTCCTGTATCAGCCCTTTATTCTCACGCACTTTTCTACAATGGTGTTCAATAAAGTGCATGTATTCCTGGTAAAAAAAAAAATAAATAAATAGAAGAAATGTTATACCTACTGAAAGAGCTTTAAAACACTTAAATACGTTTTTTTTAACCTTATAAAATACATAGCTTAAAGTATTTTAAAACCACCTTTGTAGTCTTAGTGCCTCACACAAATCACACCTTGAGTCAGAGTCAATAAGCTTTTTTTTTTTTTTTTTTTTTTTTTTTTTTTCATAAACTGTTGTCTCAGGTTCATCAAGAGCCTTGGTGAAGCAGCAGCTCCTAAAAACTCCTCCACTCTTATCTCAGAAATTTTCTTCTAAGTCACTGACATCCATTCTTCAAGTTTTCATGCTGGCCCTTTCTTGCTATTACCAGAAGGTGTCAGGCAAAGACAACCACAGCAAGACTGCCATTTGGCCAACACAGAGGGTAACATGCATCTGCATTTCAGAAATATTGGCTGGGCGGGGAAAGGAGCATCTCAGAATCAATGAAGTATAGTAGTGTGAAGGGAGAGGTAGGAAAAGAGACCTATGTGAAGCGAGGGCAGAGCACAGGCTAGACAAACCCACATGAAGCTGGAAAGAAGGCTGGACCCAATGGCTCATGCCTGTAATCCTAGCATTTTGGGAGGCTAGGGCCTAGAATAAATGTTTGATAATATGGTTTGATAAAATATGTATTAATTGTCATACTAAATAATGACTTCGTGGGCAGATCATTTGAGGTTGGGAGTTTGAGACCAGCCTGGCCAACATGGTGAAACCCTGTCTCTACTA
>NW_016107331.1:905784-908440 GCF_001604975.1 Cebus imitator | reverse complement strand
GGCAATTCTCCTGCCTCAGCCTCCTGAGTAGCTGGGATTACAGGCACGCACCACCATGCCCAGCTAATTTTTTTGTAGTTTTAGTAGAGACGGGGGTTTCACCATGTTGACCAGGATGGTCTCGATCTCTTGACCTCGTGATCCACCCGCCTCGGCCTCCCAAAGTGCTGGGATTACAGGCTTGAGCCACTGCGCTCGGCCTGTTGTTTTTGAGATGGAGTCTTGCTATGTCACCCAGGCTGGAGTTCAGTGGCGTGATCTCCACCTCCCACGTTCAAGCAATTCTCCTGTCTCAGCCGCTCAAGTAGCTGGGATTACAGGCATGTGCACTACCAAGCCAGGCTCATTTTAATTTTACTCTGTTGGCCAAGCTGGTCTTGAATTCCTGACCTCAGGTGATTCGCCCACCTCAGCCTCCCAAAGTGCTAAGGAGTATAGGTGTGGGCCATTGTGCCTGGCCAGTCCATTTCTTTCAAATTAAGCAAAGAAACAAGAACATTTATTCTTGCCTTCAATTTATAGAATTAGCATGGAAAAGAAAAAAAAGCACACTCAAAAAGAAAATACCCAAAATTATTGAGTAATGTCATTCAATAAATGCATAATTTTTCTTTTTTTCAAGAAGTTGTTTCTAAACTTCTCATTTGAACTTCAGAGTCATTAACTTTCTTCACTGAGTGTTTTTCTCCCTTTTGCATTAAAGAGGGAACCACAATGAAATGGTCTATGAACATTTTCTTGTCATCTTTTCTCAGCCATTTAAAATTCTCCTTCTGTTGAATCTAAATGTTCTTCTGTAACTGAAATCCCATTATGAATAAATAGGCTGGACTGTCTTCCCGTGAAACCTCAGGGAGCTCCTTCCGCCTTTCTAATCTTCATAGAACAATGTAAACATTTTCCAAGTGAAACCCTCAACGAATGCCTTTTGTTGATTTTCACGGAACTGTAAGGTTGCACAGGCAGTTAACTGGTGGTGGTTCTTTTAAAATCAAGCACCTCCAAAGAGAGCTTATTTCAAAGTATGTATCTTATAAAGTGAATTTAAAAGAAACTGACAGGAGTTGTCTCTTTAAATACATATTAAAAAGATAAGTCAACACATAGTGCTGTTGTTTGAAGAAATGGGCTCACCTCTTGTGCTTCCTCTCAGGAAATTAATTAGAATGGATTAACCAAGAAAACTGAAAAGAGAGACTTGTCTTGCCTTTGTGTTTTTTTTTTTTTTCTTTCCCCTCTCAGCCCCAAATATATCTGAATGTGTTTACTTGAAATCCGGATGTGGAAAGTTTTTTGAATTAATTTTAAAGCCAAAGACACAGAATAACTTTCTGTAGTATGCAGAATCACAGGAATATACTCTGTTCAGAAATGCTTTTTAACTTTTATAATAAAGTTGAATGGTGACTGTAATGATAATTTACCCAAATATTTATTTCTAAGTGAAGAAAATGGAGACATTAAAAAAAAAATTCAAGGCTGAGCATGGTTGCTCCTGCCTGCATTCCCAGCACTTTGGGAGGTCGAGGCGGGCGGATCACCTGAGGTGGAGAGTTCGAGACCAGCCTGACCAACATGGAGAAACCCCATTTCTACAAAAAATACAAAAAATTAGCCAGGTGTGGTGGTATATGCCTGTAATCCCAGCTACTCGGGAGGCTGAGGCAGGAGAATCACTTGAATCCAGGAGGCAGAGGTTGTGGTGAGCTGAGATTGTGCCATTGCACTCCAGCCTGGGCAACAAGAGGGAAACTCCTCTCAAAAAAAAAAAAAAAAAAAATCAAAGATTATTATGTATTTTACTTAATGAGGCAAAGCCTCTATTACTAACTTTCATATATATAAAAAATATATAATGTACATTATATATTTTAAGACAGGGTCTTGCTCTGTCACCCGGATTTAAGTGCAGTGGCATTATCACAGCTCACTGCAGCTTCCTGTGAGTTCAAGCCTCCTGTGAGCTCAAGCGATATTCCTGCCTCATCCTCCTGTGTAGCTGGGACTACAAGCATGCACCACCACACTCTGATTTTTAAAAATTTTTTCTAGAGACGGACAGGGTCTCACTACACTGCCCAGGCTGGTCTGGAACTCCTGAGCTCAAGCAACCATCTTGCCTTGGCTTCCCGAAGTGCTGGAATACAGGCATGAGTCACTATGCCCAGTCCAGTTTCCTTGACACAAAGGATTAACTCAAAATCTGAGTGTACCTGGGGCTAGGAGAGGAACAGCATGGGGTGGGGAGGGTGGGGAAGGATAACATGGGGAGAAATGCCAGATATAGTATGCACCTATGCAACAATCCTGCATGACCTGCACATGTACCCCAGAACCTAAAGTAAAATTAAAAAAAAAAAAAAAATCTGAATGTACTTGATTCAACTTAGAAAAAATACATCACCGGGCACAGTGGCTCATGCCTGTAATTCCAGCACTTTTGGAGGCCAAGATGGGTGGATCACGAGGTCAAAGATCGAGACGATCCTGGCTAACATGGTGAAACCCTGTCCCGACTAAAAAATACAAAAAATTAGCTTGGCATAGTGGCAGGTGCCTGTAATTCCAGCTACTCTGGAGTCGGAGATTGCAGTGAGCCGAGCTCGTGCCACTGCACTCCAGCCCTGGCAACAGAGTGAGACTCCATCTTCAAAAA